>NC_086453.1:368591439-368883927 GCF_028390025.1 Pseudophryne corroboree
TGTCACATGCTAGATCTTTATAAGTGATGGATAATATCAGTCCTATGTCACATGCTAGATCTTTATAAGTGATGGATAATAACAGTCCTATGTCACATGATAGATCTATATAAGTGATGGATAATAACAGTCCTATGTCACATGCTTGATCTTTATAAGTGATGGATAATAACAGTCCTATGTCACATGCTAGATATTTATAAGTGATGGATAATAACAGTCCTATGTCACATGATAGATCTATATAAGTGATGGATAACAGTTCTACGTCACATGCTAGATCTTTATAAGTGATGGATAATAACAGTCCTCTGTCACATGCTAGATCTTTATAAGTGATGGATAATAACAGTCCTATGTCACATGCTAGATCTTTATAAGTGATGGATAATAACAGTCCTATGTCACATGATAGATCTATATAAGTGATGGATAATAACAGTTCTACGTCACATGCTAGATCTTTATAAGTGATGGATAATAACAGTCCTATGTCACATGCTAGATCTTTATAAGTGATGGATAATAACAGTCCTATGTCACATGCTAGATCTTTATAAGTGATGGATGATAACAGTCCTATGTCCAGCCCTGCAAGTGGGCAGGTACGGCGTACCCTTAAGAATTTTGCAGCGGGTACGCCGTACCCACTCCGCCTGTCCGTGCTGCTCACTGTGACTGTGATGTGCTCACCGGGTCCCCCTGCTGCCGATGTGCGCCTCCGCATCGGCGCCTCCCCTTCTCAGCCTGCTGGGAGCGTGATTGGGACATCATTACGCTCCCGCTGCAGGGGCTGGCTGGGTGCGGCGTGACTCGTGAGGCTTGAGCAGCGGCAAGTAGCAGGGACACTCAGGACGGGGAGCCGCGCCACATTAGGCGCAGTCTGGTGTGTGGAGCCTGGGACGGGGAGCAGCCTGAGTCTGACTGCCTGAGGGATGTACACTGTCTGTACTAGTCTAGTATAGAGATGAGCGGGTTCGGTTCCTCGGAATCCGAACCCGCCCGAACTTCAGCTTTTTTCTCACGGGTCCGAGCGACTCGGATCCTCCCGCCTTGCTCGGTTAACCCGAGCGCGCCCAAACGTCATCATCCCGCTGTCGGATTCTCGCGAGACTCGGATTCTATATAAGGAGCCGCGCGTCGCCGCCATTTTCACACGTGCATTGAGATTGATAGGGAGAGGACGTGGCTGGCGTCCTCTCCGTTTATAGAGAAGAGACTAGAGTAGAGAGAGACACAGTATTTAGTAATTTTGGGGAGCATTAGGAGTACTACTACTTGCTGAAGTGATAGTGTGACTGTGTATACCTGACTTGTGGGGGAGACAGTGGGGAGCAGTTAGAGTCTGAGAGCAGGAGTACATATTTTAACGTACAGTGCACACTTTTGCTGCCAGAGTGCCACACTGCCATTGTGACCACACTGACCACCAGTATATTGTGATTGTCTGCTTAGGAGTACTACTTGCAAGTTGCTGATAGTGTGACCAGTGACCTGACCACCAGTTTAATTAATCACCACCAGTTTAATATATATATATAATTGTATATATATATAATTGTAATATACCACCTACCCGTGTTTTTTTTTTTTCTTTCTTCTTGATACATACTATAGTAGCTTACTGTAGCAGTCTGCGGTGCTGAGCTGACAGTGTCCAGCAGGTCCGTCATCAGTCATTACATAATAAATATATATACCTGTCCGGCTGCAGTACTAGTGATATTATATATATATATATATATATATATATATATATATATATATATATATATTAATTTCATCTCATTATCATCCAGTCTATATTAGCAGCAGACACAGTACGGTAGTCCATGGCTGTAGCTACCTCTGTGTCGGCAGTCGCTCGTCCATCCATAATTGTATACCACCTACCCGTGGTTTTTTTTTTTTTTCTTCTTGATACATACTACTATAGTAGCTTACTGTAGCAGTCTACTGTGCTGAGCTGACAGTGTCCAGCAGGTCCGTCATCCGTCATTACATAATAAATATATATACCTGTCCGGTTGCAGTACTAGTGATATTATATATATATATATATATTAATTTCATCTCATTATCATCCAGTCTATATTAGCAGCAGACACAGTACGGTAGTCCACGGCTGTAGCTACCTCTGTGTCGGCAGTCGCTCGTCCATCCATAATTGTATACCACCTACCCGTGGTTTTTTTTTCTTTTCTTTCTTCTTGATACATACTACTATAGTAGCTTACTGTAGCAGTCTGCGGTGCTGAGCTGACAGTGTCCAGCAGGTCTGTCATCAGTCATTACATAATAAATATATATACCTTTCCGGCTGCAGTACTAGTGATATTATATATATATATATTAATTTCATCTCATTATCATCCAGTCTATATTAGCAGCAGACACAGTACGGTAGTCCACGGCTGTAGCTACCTCTGTGTCGGCAGTCGCTCGTCCATCCATAATTGTATAATACCTACCCGTGGTTTTTTTTCTTTTCTTTCTTCTTGATACATACTACTATAGTAGCTTCATGTAGCAGTCTGCGGTGCTGAGCTGACAGTGTCCAGCAGGTCCGTCATTACATAATAAATATATATACCTGTCCGGCTGCAGTACTAGTGATATTATATATATATATATATATATATATATATTAATGTCATCTCATTATCATCCAGTCTATATTAGCAGCAGACACAGTACGGTAGTCCACGGCTGTAGCTACCTCTGTGTCGGCAGTCGCTCGTCCATCCATAATTGTATACCACCTACCCGTGGTTTTTTTTTTTTTTTTCTTCTTGATACATACTACTATAGTAGCTTCATGTAGCAGTCTGCGGTGCTGAGCTGACAGTGTCCAGCAGGTCCGTCATTACATAATACATATATATACCTGTCCGGCTGCAGTACTAGTGATATTATATATATATATATATATATATATATATTAATTTCATCTCATTATCATCCAGTCTATATTAGCAGCAGACACAGTACGGTAGTCCACGGCTGTAGCTACCTCTGTGTCGGCAGTCGCTCGTCCATCCATAATTGTATACCACCTACCCGTGGTTTTTTTTTTTCTTTCTTCTTGATACATACTACTATAGTAGCTTACTGTAGCAGTCTGCGGTGCTGAGCCGACAGTGTCCAGCAGGTCCGTCATCAGTCATTACATAATAAATATATATACCTGTCCGGCTGCAGTACTAGTGATATTATATATATATATATTAATTTCATCTCATTATCATCCAGTCTATATTAGCAGCAGACACAGTACGGTAGTCCACGGCTGTAGCTACCTCTGTGTCGGCAGTCGCTCGTCCATCCATAAGTATACTAGTATCCATCCATCTCCATTGTTTACCTGAGGTGCCTTTTAGTTGTGCCTATTAAAATATGGAGAACAAAAATGTTGAGGTTCCAAAAATAGGGAAAGATCAAGATCCACTTCCACCTCGTGCTGAAGCTGCTGCCACTAGTCATGGCCGAGACGATGAAATGCCATCAACGTCGTCTGCCAAGGCCGATGCCCAATGTCTTAGTACAGAGCATGTAAAATCCAAAACACCAAATATCAGTAAAAAAAGGACTCCAAAATCTAAAATAAAATTGTCGTCGGAGAAGCGTAAACTTGCCAATATGCCATTTACCACACGGAGTGGCAAGGAACGGCTGAGGCCCTGGCCTATGTTCATGGCTAGTGGTTCAGCTTCACATGAGGATGGAAGCACTCAGCCTCTCGCTAGAAAAATGAAAAGACTCAAGCTGGCAAAAGCACAGCAAAGAACTGTGCGTTCTTCGAAATCCGAAATCCACAAAGAAAGTCCAATTATGTCAGTTGCGATGCCTGACCTTCCCAACACTGGACGTGAAGAGCATGCGCCTTCCACCATTTGCACGCCCCCTGCAAGTGCTGGAAGGAGCACCCGCAGTCCAGTTCCTGATAGTCAGATTGAAGATGTCAGTGTTGAAGTACACCAGGATGAGGAGGATATGGGTGTTGCTGGCGCTGGGGAGGAAATTGACCAGGAGGATTCTGATGGTGAGGTGGTTTGTTTAAGTCAGGCACCCGGGGAGACACCTGTTGTCCGTGGGAGGAATATGGCCATTGACATGCCTGGTGAAAATACCAAAAAAATCAGCTCTTCGGTGTGGAAGTATTTCAACAGAAATGCGGACAACAGGTGTCAAGCCGTGTGTTGCCTTTGTCAAGCTGTAATAAGTAGGGGTAAGGACGTTAACCACCTCGGAACATCCTCCCTTATACGTCACCTGCAGCGCATTCATCATAAGTCAGTGACAAGTTCAAAAACTTTGGGCGACAGCGGAAGCAGTCCACTGACCAGTAAATCCCTTCCTCTTGTAACCAAGCTCACGCAAACCACCCCACCAACTCCCTCAGTGTCAATTTCCTCCTTCCCTGGAATGCCAATAGTCCTGCAGGCCATGTCACTGGCAATTCTGACGAGTCCTCTCCTGCCTGGGATTCCTCCGATGCATCCTTGCGTGTAACGCCTACTGCTGCTGGCGCTGCTGTTGTTGCTGCTGGGAGTCGATGGTCATCCCAGAGGGGAAGTCGTAAGCCCACTTTTACTACTTCCACCAAGCAATTGACTGTCCAACAGTCCTTTGCGAGGAAGATGAAATATCACAGCAGTCATCCTGTTGCAAAGCGGATAACTGAGGCCTTGACAACTATGTTGGTGTTAGACGTGCGTCCTGTATCCGCCGTTAGTTCACAGGGAACTAGACAATTTCTTGAGGTAGTGTGCCCCCGTTACCAAATACCATCTAGGTTCCACTTCTCTAGGCAGGCGATACCGAGAATGTACACGGACGTCAGAAAAAGACTCACCAGTGTCCTAAAAAATGCAGTTGTACCCAATGTCCACTTAACCACGGACATGTGGACAAGTGGAGCAGGGCAGGGTCAGGACTATATGACTGTGACAGCCCACTGGGTAGATGTATGGACTCCCGCCGCAAGAACAGCAGCGGCGGCACCAGTAGCAGCATCTCGCAAACGCCAACTCTTTCCTAGGCAGGCTACGCTTTGTATCACCGGTTTCCAGAATACGCACACAGCTGAAAACCTCTTACGGCAACTGAGGAAGATCATCGCGGAATGGCTTACCCCAATTGGACTCTCCTGTGGATTTGTGGCATCGGACAACGCCAGCAATATTGTGTGTGCATTAAATATGGGCAAATTCCAGCACGTCCCATGTTTTGCACATACCTTGAATTTGGTGGTGCAGAATTTTTTAAAAAACGACAGGGGCGTGCAAGAGATGCTGTCGGTGGCCAGAAGAATTGCGGGACACTTTTGGCGTACAGGCACCAAGTACAGAAGACTGGAGCAACACCAAAAACGCCTGAACCTGCCCTGCCATCATCTGAAGCAAGAAGTGGTAACGAGGTGGAATTCAACCCTCTATATGCTTCAGAGGTTGGAGGAGCAGCAAAAGGCCATTCAAGCCTATACAATTCAGCACGATATAGGAGGTGGAATGCACCTGTCTCAAGCGCAGTGGAGAATGATTTCAACGTTGTGCAAGGTTCTGCTGCCCTTTGAACTTGCCACACGTGAAGTCAGTTCAGACACTGCCAGCCTGAGTCAGGTCATTCCCCTCATCAGGCTTTTGCAGAAGAAGCTGGAGACATTGAAGGAGGAGATAACACGGAGCGATTCCGCTAGGCATGTGGGACTTGTGGATGGAGCCCTTAATTCGCTTAACAAGGATTCACGGGTGGTCAATCTGTTGAAATCAGAGCACTGCATTTTGGCCACCGTGCTCGATCCTAGATTTAAAACCTACCTTGGATCTCTCTTTCCGGCACACACAAGTCTGCTGGGGTTCAAAGACCTGCTGGTGAGAAAATTGTCAAGTCAAGCGGAACGCGACCTGTCAACATCTCCTCCTTCACATTCTCCCGCAACTGGGGGTGCGAGGAAAAGGCTACGAATTCCGAGCCCACCCGCTGGCGGTGATGCAGGGCAGTCTGGAGCGACTGCTGATGCTGACATCTGGTCCGGACTGAAGGACCTGACAACGATTACGGACATGTCGTCTACTGTCACTGCATATGATTCTCTCCCCATTGAAAGAATGGTGGAGGATTATATGAGTGACCGCATCCAAGTAGGCACGTCAGACAGTCCGTACTTATACTGGCAGGAAAAAGAGGCAATTTGGAGGCCCTTGCACAAACTGGCTTTATTCTACCTAAGTTGCCCTCCCACAAGTGTGTACTCCGAAAGAGTGTTTAGTGCCGCCGCTCACCTTGTCAGCAATCGGCGTACAAGGTTACATTCAGAAAATGTGGAGAAGATGATGTTCATTAAAATGAATTATAATCAATTCCTCCGCGGAGACATTGACCAGCAGCAATTGCCTCCACAAAGTACACAGGGAGCTGAGATGGTGGATTCCAGTGGGGACGAATTGATAATCTGTGAGGAGGGGGATGTACACGGTGATATATCGGAGGATGATGATGAGGTGGACATCTTGCCTCTGTAGAGCCAGTTTGTGCAAGGAGAGATTAATTGCTTCTTTTTTGGTGGGGGTCCAAACCAACCCGTCATTTCAGTCACAGTCGTGTGGCAGACCCTGTCCTGTTTATACAACATAAGGGTGGGTGGGAGGGCCCGGGCCCAAGGACAATTCCATCTTGCACCTCTTTTTTCTTTAATTTTTCTTTGCGTCATGTGCTGTTTGGGGAGTATTTTTTGGAAGGGCCATCCTGCGTGACACTGCAGTGCCACTCCTAGATGGGCCAGGTGTTTGTGTCGGCCACTAGGGTCACTTATCTTACTCACACAGCTACCTCATTGCGCCTCTTTTTTTCTTTGCGTCATGTGCTGTTTGGGGAGTGTTTTTTGGAAGGGCCATCCTGCGTGACACTGCAGTGCCACTCCTAGATGGGCCAGGTGTTTGTGTCGGCCACTAGGGTCGCTTATCTTACTCACACAGCTACCTCATTGCGCCTCTTTTTTTCTTTGCGTCATGTGCTGTATGGGGAGTGTTTTTTGGAAGGGCCATCCTGCGTGACACTGCAGTGCCACTCCTAGATGGGCCAGGTGTTTGTGTCGGCCACTAGGGTCGCTTAGCTTACTCACACAGCTACCTCATTGCGCCTCTTTTTTTCTTTGCATCATGTGCTGTTTGGGGAGTGTTTTTTGGAAGGGCCATCCTGCGTGACACTGCAGTGCCACTCCTAGATGGGCCAGGTGTTTGTGTCGGCCACTAGGGTCGCTTATCTTACTCACACAGCTACCTCATTGCGCCTCTTTTTTTCTTTGCGTCATGTGCTGTTTGGGGAGTGTTTTTTGGAAGGGCCATCCTGCGTGACACTGCAGTGCCACTCCTAGATGGGCCAGGTGTTTGTGTCGGCCACTAGGGTCGCTTAGCTTACTCACACAGCTACCTCATTGCGCCTCTTTTTTTCTTTGCGTCATGTGCTGTTTGGGGAGTGTTTTTTGGAAGGGCCATCCTGCGTGACACTGCAGTGCCACTCCTAGATGGGCCAGGTGTTTTTGTCGGCCACTAGGGTCGCTTATCTTACTCACACAGCTACCTCATTGCGCCTCTTTTTTTCTTTGCGTCATGTGCTGTTTGGGGAGTGTTTTTTGGAAGGGCTATCCTGCGTGACACTGCAGTGCCACTCCTAGATGGGCCAGGTGTTTGTGTCGGCCACTAGGGTCGCTTAGCTTACTCACACAGCTACCTCATTGCGCCTCTTTTTTTCTTTGCGTCATGTGCTGTTTGGGGAGTGTTTTTTGGAAGGGCCATCCTGCGTGACACTGCAGTGCCACTCCTAGATGGGCCAGGTGTTTGTGTCGGCCACTAGGGTCGCTTATCTTACTCACACAGCTACCTCATTGCGCCTCTTTTTTTCTTTGCGTCATGTGCTGTTTGGGGAGTGTTTTTTGGAAGGGACATCCTGCGTGACACTGCAGTGCCACTCCTAGATGGGCCAGGTGTTTGTGTCGGCCACTAGGGTCGCTTAGCTTAGTCATCCAGCGACCTCGGTGCAAATTTTAGGACTAAAAATAATATTGTGAGGTGTGAGGTATTCAGAATAGACTGAAAATGAGTGGAAATTATGGTTTTTGAGGTTAATAATACTTTGGGATCAAAATGACCCCCAAATTCTATGATTTAAGCTGTTTTTTAGTGTTTTTTGAAAAAAAATACCCGAATCCAAAACACACCCGAATCCGACAAAAAAAATTCGGTGAGGTTTTGCCAAAACGCGGTCGAACCCAAAACACGGCCGCGGAACCGAACCCAAAACCAAAACACAAAACCCAAAAAATTTCAAGTGCACATCTCTAGTCTAGTATATGTATATATACCAGGGCTGGCCAAACCAGTCCTCGAGATCTACCAACAGTTCACATTTTCCAGACCACCTAGCTGGTGCACAGGTGTAGTCATTACTAATTAAGATGTGCTGCATTCATTCCTAACTGACAGTTCTACAGATCTCCGGGAGGCCTGGAAAACATGAACTGTTGGTAGATCTCGAGGACCGGTTTGGCCAAACCTGATATATACCATTAAAACAGTGTCAGCGGCCTGGGGCAGTGTATATATATATATATATATATATATATATATATATACACACTTATTAAGATAGTTATATTTGGTGCTGCAGCTGCTGCTGTACTCAGCGGTGCAAGTGGGTACGGCGTACCCTTAAGAATTTAGCCATGGGTACACCGTACCCACCACCGACGGGCTGCCGCTCCCTCCCTCTGCTGCTGCTCACCGCTGCTGCGAGGGGAGGAGAGCCTCTCCTGCCCCTCAGTGTCTACCTTCAATTAAGCGCCAGCCTGGATCGGCGCTGAATTGAAGGTAGACACTCGCACCGCCACCGGAGACTGAGGGGCAGGAGAGGTGCACGCTGCGCTCTTTTCCGCTCACACACACACAGGACAGCAGCAGCAGCAGCAGTGAGCAGCAGGGGAAGGGGGGGGGGGGGGGCATGTGTACCTGGCACTGGGGGCATATCTGGCACTGGGGGCATATCTGGCACTGGGGGGGACATGTGTATCTGGCACTGGGGGCATATCTGGCACTGCAGGGACATGTGTATCTGGCACTGGGGGGACATGTGTATCTGGCACTGGGGGCATATCTGGCTCTGGAGGACATGTGTATCTGGCACTGGGGGCATATCTGGCACTGCAGGGACATGTGTATCTGGCACTGGGGGCATATCTGGCACTGGGAGCATATCTGGCACTGTGGGGGGATTTCTGTATCTGGTACTGGGGGCATATCTGGCACTGGGGGGACATGTGTATCTGGCACTGGGGGCATTTCTGTATCTGGCACTGGGGGCATATCTGGCACTAAGGGGGCATTTCTGTCTCTGGCACTGGGGGCATATCTGGCACTGGGGGGACATGTGTATCTGGCACTGGGGGCATATCTGGCATGGCACTGGGGGGGACATGTGTATCTGGCACTGGGGGCATATCTGGCACTGCGGGGACATGTGTATCTGGCACTGGGGGCATATCTGGCACTAGGAGCATATCTGGCACTGTGGGGGGATTTCTGTATCTGGTACTGGGGGCATATCTGGCACTGCGGGGACATGTGTATCTGGCACTGGGGGCATTTCTGTATCTGGCACTGGGGGCATATCTGGCACTAAGGGGGCATTTCTGTATCTGGCACTGGGGGCATATCTGGCACTGGGAGACATTTCTGTATCTGGCACTGGGGGCATTTCTGTATCTCACACTGGGAAGCAATGTATATCTGACACAGTGGGGGCACTTGTGTATCTGGCACTGTGAGGCAATGTATATATGGCACTCTGGGGGCATTTGTGTATCTGGCACTGTGGGGCAATGTGTATCTGGCACTGTGGGGCAATGTATATCTGGCACTCTGGGGGCATTTGTGTATCTGGCACAGTGAGGCAATGTGTATCTGGCACTGTGGGGCAATGTATATCTGGCACTGTGAGGCAATGTATATCTGACACAGTGGGGGCATTTGTGTATCTGGCACTGTGAGGCAATGTATGTATGACACTCTGGGGGCATTTGTGTATCTGGTACAGTGGGGCAATGTGTATCTGGTGCTGTGGGGCAATGTATATCTGGCACTGTGGGGCAATGTATATCTGGCACTGTGGGGCAATGTATATCTGGCACTGTGAGGCAACGTGTATCTGGCACTATTGGGGTCATATGTGTATCTGCCTCTCCCCCATATGTGTACCACGCCCCCATTTTCTTTGGCCACGCCCCATGTAGCATTTGGCCACACCCATTTTTTGGGCGGGCATGTCTTCTGCGCCCGCACACAGTGCCTGTAAGACATTTTTTCTACTTGCACCACTGCCTATGTCACATGCTAGATCTTTATAAGTGATGGATAATAACAGTGTTATGTTACATGCTAGATCTTTATAAGTGATGGATAATATCAGTCCTACGTCACATGCTAGATCTTTATAAGTGATGGATAATAACAGTCCTATGTCACATGCTAGATCTTTATAAGTGATGGATAATATCAGTCCTATATCACATGCTAGATCTTTATAAATGATTAATAATATCAGTCCTATGTCACATGCTAGATCTTTATAAGTGATGGATAATAACAGTCCTATATCACATGCTAGATCTTTATAAATGATTAATATCAGTCCTATGTCACATGCTAGATCTTTAGAAGTGATGGATAATATCAGTCCTATGTCACATGCTAGATCTTTATAAGTGATTGATAATGACAGTCTTATGTTACATGCTAGATCTTTATAAGTGATTGATAATGACAGTCCTATGTCACATGCTAGATCTTTATAAGTGATGGATAATAACAGTCCTATGTCATATGCTAGATCTTTATAAGTGATGGATAATAACAGTCCTATGTCACATGCTAGATCTTTATAAGTGATGGATAATAACAGTCCTATGTCATATGCTAGATCTTTATAAGTGATGGATAATAACAGTCCTATGTCACATGCTAGATCTTTATAAGTGATGGTAATAACAGTCCTATGTCACATGCTAGATCTTTATAAGTGATGGACAATATCAGTCCTATGTCACATGCTAGATCTTTATAAGTGATGGTAATAACAGTCCTATGTCACATGCTAGATCTTTATAAGTGATGGATAATAACAGTCCTATGTCACATGCTAGATCTTTATAAGTGATAGATAATAACAGTCCTACGTCACATGCTAGATCTATATAAGTGATGGATAATAACAGTCCTATGTCACATGCTAGATCTATATAAGTGATGGATAATACCAGTCCTATGTCACATGCTAGATCTTTATAAGTGATGGATAATAACAGTCCTATGTCACATGCTAGATATTTATAAGTGATGGATAATAACAGTCCTATGTCACATGCTAGATCTATATAAGTGATGGATAATAACAGTCCTATGTCACATGCTAGATCTTTATCAGTGATGGATAATAACAGTCCTACGTCACATGCTAGATCTTTATAAGTGAAGGATAATAACAGTCCTACATCCCATGCTAGAGGCTAAATGTACTGTAATATGGTGCGATTTCGAAAAATGTGCGATTTCTACCGCAAATTTGCATGTTTTCTGAAAATCGCAAATGTAATACTGTAGCTTGAGATTTTGTTAAAAATCATAAATTTCAAACATTTACCAAAAATCGCATCCAGATGTTTTCCCATTGAAAACAATGTAAATCGCAAATCTAATAGGATGCGATTTTTTCACTTGCACACAAAACCTTACCAAAAATCACCATAATAATAGACCAGGTTTAGGCTGGCGATTTTGGAGAAGTGTGCACAGATCAGTGAGATCCGTGCATGCTTCTGTCTGTGAAAGTAAAGAAAGTGTTAAAAATTAAAACAAAAATGACATGCAGGTCCCCACCAAAAGCATAACCAGCACCGGACTCTTGGACCGGTCCTGGTTCCAAAAATACGGGGAACAAGAGAAGTAGGGGTCCCCCAAATTTTTGAAACCAGTTCCAAAAAATTTCCACAGCAAAAGACAATATTCATTTTAACACTTTTACAGCTATCAGCCCTCCATCCACAGCCCACGGATGAAGGGGACAGCCCTGGGCTTCATCTCTGGTGCTTGGGTGCCTGGAGGGGGGGACCCCTTTATTTTAGAAGTCCCCACTTCCTCAGGGAAACCCGGCCAGGGGTGACTAGTTGGGGGTGTGATGCTGCGGCCACAGGGAACTATATAAAAGTGTCCCCCGGCTGCGGCATCACCTCCCTGGCTAGTGGAGAGTGGCGCTGGTTTCAAAAATATGGGGGACCCCTACTTCTTTTGTCCCCCATATTTTTGGAACCAGGACCGGTCCAAGAGTACGGTGCTTGTTGTTTAAATACAGGGAACCCCAGTCAATTTTTTCCCTGTATTTTTACAACCAGGACCGGCTCAAAGAGCCCGGGGCTGGTTATACTTTTAGGGGGGACCTGCACGTCATTTTAAAAAAAAATGTTTAACACTTTCTTTACTTTCACAGACAGAAGCATGCATGGATCTCACTGATCGGTGAATGCTTCTGATTTAGGGACCTATTCAGATCTGATCGCAGCAGCAAATTTGTTAGCTAATCAGATCAGATCTGAATTAGGCCCTAAATAATAAAAACATGACTTTAAAACCACATGTTTATATTATTAATAATAACCAAAAAACGCATGTGAAGTCCATTTTAGACACCTAAAAATTGCACCCTATGACATCTAGCCCTATGTCTTTATCAGTGATGGATAATAACAGTCCTATGTCACATGCTAGATCTTTATAAACGATGGATAATAACATTCCTATGTCACATGCTAGACCATTATAAGTGTTGGATTATAACTAGAGATGAGTGGGTTCGGTTCTCAGAGAACCGAACCCTACCGGACTTTGCCTTCCGAGTCCGGATCCGAGCCAGGCTCGGATTTTCCCTCTTGACTCGGAAACCCAAACGCGGCAAAACGTCATCATCCCGCTGTCGGATTCTCGCGGGATTTGGATTCCATATAAGGAGCCGCGCGTCCCCGCCATTTTCACTCCAGTCTCGGAGAGTGTATAGAGAGGACGTGTCCTCAGTGTTCAGTGTCTGTGTGTTGGGGCGGAAAGTGGGGTGGCGAGTGTTGTGCTGCTCAGTCCAGTCCAGTGTAGTCACTCAGTGTATTGTGCTGCATCAGTCCAGGCAGTCACAGTGTTGGTGTTCTCTGCTGCCATATATCCAGTGTAGCTGTAAAGTGGTGCTGTGTTGTGCAGACCAGTCCAGTGTAGTCAGTGTATTGTATCAGTCCAGGCAGATATATCCAGTGTAGCTGTAAAGTGGTGCTGTGTTGTGCAGACCAGTCCAGTGTAGTCAGTGTATTGTGCTGTATCAGTCCAGCCAGTCACAGTGTTGGTGTTCTCTGCTGCCATATATCCAGTGTAGCTGTATAAAGTGGTGTTATGTTGTGCAGACCAGTGGTAGTGTCCTGTGTCATCAGTAATTCCAGTGACGATATACGCTGCTGCTATATGTCCACTGCTGCAGTATAACAATTATAACAACCTGTTGGGCTGCATCAGACCAGTGGTAGTGTCCTGTGTCATCAGTAATTCCAGTGATGATATACGCTGCTGCTATATGTCCACTGCTGCCGTATAACAATTATAACAACCTGTTGGGCTGCATCAGACCAGTGGTAGTGTCCTGTGTCATCAGTAATTTCAGTCATTCCTGTGACGCATATTGTCTCATATAACTCCCAAAAAATAATAAATAATAAATATTCTTTAGAATCACAGTATGGGGATATAAGAGATTTGAACACTTTAATTTCTTCTTCTAAAGTGGATAGTTCCTTTCTTCTTTCCTTGATGATCAGTTTAATCAAGGAAAGAGAACAATTTTTAATGATACTGTCCCATTCAGTTTTAAAATCTTCATTAATGGAACTGAAGGTTGAGGTTTTAATGATTTTTAAACCTCATGGGATAAGTTCGTTGGCAAGATACTTTTCTAGTGTTGCTACTTCCCACCATATTTTACTCTCTTTTAAGAGGGTAATCTCTAATTTCCCCATAACTGTGTCCAAATCATAATCTGAAAGTTCTGTAACTTCTCTATTTTCCTTAAAAGCGCTTTCAAACAGAATGGTGCGCTGGTCTCTGCATGAAAACATTTTCAATAAATGCTGCCAGTGAGACTTGTTCCACAATGGTGAAGAACAACGATACAGCGAAATAGAAAAATGTGGCCCAAGTCTCTATGGCGCAAAAAGCTGTCCTTACAGTTCAGGTGTTATAACATAAATGTCACCACATTTATAAACAACTATATATACAGAAAGAGGCTAACACCCAACTGTGTCCTGGATGCTCAACAATATGATAAATATAACACAAAATAATTTCAATACAATACGTTCCTTATTGAAGTTAAAAAAGGGGCTAGAGACTCACTCTCTCTCGGCCCATTTAAAAAAAAAACCATAATTGTTCAACTGCTCACGTTGTGGGTTTTTATGGTATTAAACATGAAAAAAGGGAATTTAAGGCACAGAGATGTAACCACCAAGCTTGCAAAAGCAGAAATTAATTCTATCTTCGCCTATAACACTTTAAGCACTCATGGGCTTAACGTTGATTTTGAACTTAAGTGGTTCCTTTAATGTTTTAACCTAGAAACCATCACAGCGTGTACATTGTTACAAGCTGTTGCCACAGCTTGTTTCTGTTTTCTTGCCTGTTAGACTAGTGTGTCAGGTTTTTTTTATGTTTCCCTTGTTTTGGAAAACCCGAATTTTGGGGTCCGTTGACCCCTCCTCAAGGGGGGGTACTGTTATGAGCCACGGCAGTGGCTCATTCCTGTTTTGCATTTTGGTTATGTATTTTATGTTATACTTCTGTTTCTGTTCCCCTTGGGTGTCATGGGGTGTCCGGAGTCCACCCTTAAGGAGAGGGTATTGTTATGAACCACAAGTAGTGGTTAATTCCTGTTTGCTTCCCGTTTATGTATTTTGTACTATAGTTCTGTTCGCATGCCAGGATTTCCCCTGTACCTGTTTAGAAGAGTCTTGTTGGCCGCTGTTGGTGAGTCGGTGTAATTGCAGCCTGTTTCTATGTGTTTAGCCTCACCTGTTTGATAGTTGATCATTATGTGGTGAGTCTCTGTACTGCAGTCTGGCTCTTGTCTGTGTTAGACTCACCTGCAGCTATTCTGGTCATTATCTTGTTCCTTGCTTCCAGCCATCCTTATTGGGGCGTGTTCCCTTATTACCTAGCTAACTCTGCAGTTCTGAGCTGGTGATAGACGTCCTGCTAAGATACCTGTATGTTCCTGAATAGAGTCTTGTCTAGTATTGCATCTGTGTCCAGGTCCTGTCTGATACTGGAATCCTGTGTACTCAGCTCTGGCAGAGTCCAGAGCCTCCTGTGAGCTGTTCCTGCCCTGGTGTGTTCCTGTGATCCAGTAGCCCT
Organism: Pseudophryne corroboree; assembly: GCF_028390025.1. Taxonomy (NCBI): domain Eukaryota; kingdom Metazoa; phylum Chordata; class Amphibia; order Anura; family Myobatrachidae; genus Pseudophryne; species Pseudophryne corroboree. Next base: position 368,606,928 of record NC_086453.1, read on the forward strand.
GAGTCCTGAGTCCTGGTGTCCGGAGCCTGTTAAAGATATCTGTCCGGCTTTCCTGTTATGTGAGCCTGTGACTGCGGCTTTGGGGTTCCCGTCCGTCCGCCTTTGTGCACACCGATGTTGTGAGTAGCGGCTTTGCCGCACCTTACGGCCTTGGCCGTATCTGTCCGTTATATTTGCTTTGGATTTTCTGCAGAGGGTTCTGCGTATGCTGTCATCGCCGGTACACAGTAGTATTGTGTCGGCATGTGGACAGCATTTCATTTGTTATAGTTTGTCCTGGCGGCTGAGCCACACATACTTTTGTTTGAGTTCTGCAGTTGCCCCTTACTCAGGTTTCTGTTTAGTTAGAGGTTCCCCTTGTTATTGCCCAATCTCAGTTTACGCCTTGTCTCCAACTAAGACCGGGGGGGGGGGGGCATCGGAGTTGGGCATACATAATCCGCCCTTCAAACGCGGCTGCCGTGGGCCCAAGCAAACATAGTCTCGCAGGCGTAGACTGACCACGCGGGTGGAACAACGGAGTCAGGGTTCTGTAGGGGTTGCTGCAACTCAATTCCCACTTCAGCATTACGTTCCTGTACTTGGGGCTCATCCGCCCAGTTCCAGGAGTACCAAGTACAGTGAATGTAACATACATTGTATTGACTTATGGTCTGTACACATGGTGAGATCCTTGCTATGGTGGTCATTCCGAGTTGTTCGCTCGGTAATTTTCTTCGAATCGCAGCGATTTTCCGCTAATTGCGCATGCGCAATGTTCGCACTGCGACTGCGCCAAGTAAATTTGCTAAGAAGTTTGGTATTTTACTCACGGCATTACAAGGTTTTTTCTTCGTTCTGGTGATCGTAATGTGATTGACAGGAAGTGGGTGTTTCTGGGCGGAAACTGGCCGTTTTATGGGAGTGTGCGAAAAAACGCTGCCGTTTCTGGGAAAAACGCGGGAGTGGCTGGAGAAACGGGGAAGTGCCTGGGCGAACGCTGGGAGTGTTTGTGACGTCAAACCAGGAACGAAACTGACTGAACTGATCGCAGTGGCAGAGTAAGTCCCGAGCTACTCAGAAACTGCTTAGAAATTTCTAGTCGCAATTTTGAGAAACTTTCGTTCGCAATTTTGCTAAGCTAACATTCACTCCCAGTAGGCGGCGGCTTAGCATGTGCAAAGCTGCTAAAAGCAGCTAGCGAGCGAACAACTCGGAATGAGGGCCTATGCCCGATTTTCACTTGCAATTTCCCTTGAACTCCCCGGAGCCCAGCACCACCGATTTTTACTAACTTTTCAGGAGATATGGACTATGTGTGCTTACGATTTTGGCTTCTGTGAGATGTCATTGACATGTGAGATGAACTAGATAGTACACCGATCTAGCAAGGATTGACTTGCCTGCACAGTCTATCTTTTCTTGCGATGCTGACCTGGCGGGACCGCGAATCGGGATCGCAAGGTGACTTTCACCTTGCGATCTGCACTAACTTTTCTTGCAATTTTGACTATATAGTCAAAATCGAAAGAAAATATCTCACCGTGTGTACACACCCTTAGGCTCAAATTACATGCAATTAGAATGATCTCACTTTCTGATTTACTGTTGTCGGCACCATTGAAATCTGTTATTTAATATAACACAAAGACTTTTATTACTCACTCCACCATATATGAGAGTATTATCTTGGGTTAGCAGTGAAGGAGTAGGAGCCGATCCCGCTACAGTCAGAATAAATCTAATGTACACCTAAGTCTGTTTAACCAAGTCTTGTATAGCGGAACACCCGAGATTACGTATTTAGACATAAGAGTGAATGTATGTATTAAGTAATATACATTGCTATTCAGACCGTGTGTATCATGTATTATACATCGTGATTGAGCTTGAACTAATGTATAATATGCTTGTCTCTTTAAGAAGTTTATGACCGCATTATTACGAGGGTATACAAACTACAAGCCCCATAATGCCTGTGAAGTTCCGTCAATTATCGCCCGGCAGCGACGTCACTTCCGTTTTGACTTCCGGCAGAAATACCATTTATGGTCAGATCGTGACATTAATAAACTACAAATCCCATGATGCCTGGCGACAAGGAACCGATTTATTGAAAAACATGAACTTTCCTGAGGAAAATGTGTTTCTTTAGAATGATGATTATACTTTAGCATACTATGTATAGATAGCAAGTATATTTACACTGTGTTTGTATGGATTTGACGGTTTATGTATTATTGAATTAAGGATGTGAGGCAAAAGTCGATGTCACTTCCTGCTACTCATTGATTGGATAATGGTCCCATAAATACCTGGGCTATTCACAGTCCAGTTATGTCTTGACAATGGTCTACCGACCGAAACGCATCGACATTTTACTGGACTATGAGTAGCATACATAACAGATCTTGATTCGTTTCTTGCTTCTTGTTCTGGAAAGAAAAATCTGCACAGTTTTTATATTTTTAATGTACAATTCTATTTTTATTAAATTTTTTGAAACTCTTTTTGGATGTAATAAAATTCTCTTTATGGACTAAAAACATCCACCATCTTAATTATTTGGAATCCATATATACCCACCGCAATTAATACGGAAGGGGAATAGGACATTACTATTGAAACCTACCTGTCACGATCCGGGTATCTGGACGCCATTACTTACCCTTCAGATGCCTCCTAAGGCTGGCTCAGCGTTCCAGGACCGGATCCCGCTGTTCCTGAGTTTCCACATGCAGAATGTCAGAGTGGTGATTTCATCAGCCGCGGCCTCCGCTGTGCCCGCGTGGTTAAATGTGCGCTTGTCAGTCTGGCGTCTCCTGTCTCCTGTGGCCGGCGTCGCCATTACTGTTTCAATTCTCACATGGATTACAAACCAAACTTCCCTCCAAGTGTCTGCATGGGCGCAGCCATCTTGGATTTTGTCATCTGATTATTTCCACCAATCTGCTGTCTGTATTGTTGATTTGCATAATTGCCTAGCCAACCCCTTCCTTGCTGCAGGTATAAGTATGCTGTGCCTGAGCAAGGAAGGCGTCAGTGCTTTGGTTGTCTAACCTAGTTCCAGTTTGTCTCTCTCCTGTGGTTGTCTTCCAGGTTCCAGCTCCTGTCTCCAGACTTCTGCTATAGAGACCCGCACCAGCATTCCATCTGCGGTGTAGCCTGACTCTCCGATCCATTCTGGACTCACCTGTTTCCAGCTACAACAATCACCTGCTTCCAGCAGTGTACAGCTTCTCTTAAAGGGCCGGTGTCCTTTCTGCAGTTTACCACTCTCCACCGGTATTATTATTTCACCGCTCTCAAACAATCACCTGCTTCCAGCCCAGCTTCCAGCAGTGTATAGTTTCTCTTAAAGGGCCGGTGTCCTTTTCTGCAGTTTACCACTCTCCACCGGTATTATTATTTCACCGCTCTCAAACTCCAAACTTCATTATTATTTCATCGCTCTCAAGTTCGTTTATTATTTAACTGGTTCCAGCCAGTATCCACTCCGTACCAACAACAGTCTGGTTCCAGCCAGTATCCACAGCAGCCGTTTTACCTTCAGCAGCCCAGCCTTTCCTGGAACATCAGCTGGTACGATCCTGGGTTCTCTCCATTGCTACAGTCAGGCCTGGTAAGGACTTTCCAACTAGAAGATTATAAGAACTGTCTCACACTACCAGTGCCTGTGGCCCTTGCCACCCTGTAGTACCCAGGAATTGTATTTATCCTCTGTTGACTTTTATGTTTCCTTTTACTGCTGCTGTGTTACGGAGTTTGTCATAATAAACATCATTGACTTTTATCCTGGTTGTCGTGGTCACGCCTTCGGGCAGTTATTCTACATGTTACTTACATGTCTAGGGGTCTGATACAACCTCCCAGGTTCCGTTACATCTCAGCCCCTACAACTGAGGCTGCCTCCCGTCAGCTCAGGCCCTCAGTTGTGACAGTAAGCACTGACCTAATGAATCCAGCCGGAGACCAGGATCAAGCGGCCAGGCCGATGCAAGAACTGGCAGCCCGACTTGAACATCAGGAGGCTGCACAGGGCCACATCATCCGCTGTCTCCAGGATCTCTCTACACGGCTGGATGGGATTCAAACGACCCTCCGTGGACCTGGCACGTCCGGTGCGTCCACTACAGTAACACCAGCTGTAACCCCACCCACCTTACCCATTTCCAGTCCACATCTTCATCTTCCAACGCCAGCAAAATTTGATGGATCTCCAAGGTTCTGCAGGGGATTTCTCAATCAATGTGAAATCCACTTTGAGCTTCTACCTGGCAATTTCTTCAGTGACCGTACCAAAATTGCCTATATCATCTCCCTTCTCAGTGGCTCAGCCCTTGACTGGGCATCACCTTTATGGGAGAAGTCTGATCCCCTGCTATCCTCCTATACTGACTTTGTAGCTACATTCAGGCGCATCTTCGACGAGCCAGGCCGGATAACATCTGCTTCATCTGAGATTCTCCGTTTACGCCAGGGAACACGTACTGTGGGACAGTATCTTATACAGTTTAAAATCCTGGCATCCGAACTGGCATGGAACGACGAGGCCCTGTATGCTGCATTCTGGCATGGCTTATCAGAACGCATCAAGGATGAGTTAGCAACCAGAGACTTGCCCTCTAAGTTGGATGAGCTAATTTCTCTTTGCACGAAGGTTGATCTACGTTTCAGAGAGAGAGCAACCGAGCGAGGAAGATCATCTACTCCTAAATCTTCTGCTCCTCCTCCTCGTCAACCATCTCCATCCAAGGATGAGCCTATGCAAATTAGTCGTTCCCGTCTATCTCCCGCTGAGCGCCGAAGACGTCTCTCTGAGTCTCTCTGTCTCTACTGTGCAGCTCCGTCGCACACTATCAATGCCTGTCCCAAACGTCCGGGAAACTCCAGATCCTAGCTCGCCAAGGAGAGGGCCGGCTAGGAGTAATGATCTCCTCTCCATCTCCTCATGACTGTAACCTCCCAGTGTCGCTCCAAATTGCTCAACGTTACAGGAACGTCATTGCCCTCCTTGATTCCGGAGCAGCTGGGAATTTCATAACCGAAGCTTATGTTAAACGGTGGTCCCTACCCACCGAGAGACTGTCCTCGTCCATCTCTTTGACTGCCGTGGATGGCAGCAAGATTTTTGACGCAGTCATTTCCTTAAGGACTCTTCCAGTTCGTCTGAGAGTGGGAGTTCTTCATTCTGAGTATATTTCTTTTTTAGTGATTCCAAGAGCCACACATCCAGTGGTTTTAGGCCTTCCATGGCTCCGTCTCCACAACCCATCAATTGACTGGACGACTACGCAAATACTGGCATGGGGTCCCTCCTGTGCTGAGACTTGTTTAGCCAAAGTTCTTCCTGTTTGTTCTTCCTTCCCCAGGTCATCTGATGTTCCGCCTCCTCCATATCAAGACTTCACGGACGTGTTCAGTAAAGCCTCTGCTGATATCCTTCCTCCTCATAGAGAATGGGACTGCCCAATCGACCTCATTCCAGGGAAGGTTCCACCGCGAGGCCGAACTTATCCGTTGTCTCTGCCTGAGACACACTCCATGGAAGAGTACATCAAAGAGAACCTGGCGAAGGGTTTCATCCGACCATCTTCTTCTCCAGCCGGCGCAGGCTTCTTCTTCGTTAAGAAGAAAGACGGTGGTCTGCGTCCGTGCATCGACTACAGAGGTCTGAACGACATTACCGTCAAGAACCGATACCCTTTACCCCTGATTACCGAGCTCTTTGATAGAGTTAGTGGTGCAACTATTTTCACAAAGCTGGACTTGAGGGGTGCCTACAATCTCATCCGAATCCGTGAGGGTGACGAGTGGAAGACCGCCTTTAACACCCGTGACGGACATTATGAGTACCTCGTCATGCCCTTCGGATTGAGCAACGCTCCAGCAGTCTTCCAGCACTTCGTGAATGAGATTTTCAGGGACATCTTGTACCGCCATGTCGTGGTTTATCTAGACGACATCCTCATCTTTGCTAATAATCTCGAAGATCATCGTTTCTGGGTAAAAGAGGTTCTTTCCCGTCTCCGTGTCAATCACCTCTATTGTAAATTGGAGAAGTGTGTGTTTGAAGTTAAAACCATTCCGTTTCTAGGTTACATTGTGTCCGGTTCCGGACTAGAGATGGATCCTGAGAAACTCCAAGCAATCCAGAATTGGCCTATACCCTTAAGCCTCAAAGGGGTCCAGAGGTTCTTAGGGTTCGCCAATTATTATAGAAAATTTATACGAGACTTTTCCACCATCGTGGCGCCTATCACTGCATTAACCAAGAAAGGTGCTAATCCGTCCAAGTGGTCCGAGGAAGCTACACAGGCCTTTCACCTTCTGAAGCAACGGTTCATCTCTGCACCAGTTCTGAAACAGCCCGACACCGACTCTCCTTTTATCTTAGAGGTAGATGCCTCCTCCGTTGGAGTAGGAGCAGTGTTATCCCAGAGGGCCAAAGATGGACATCTACATCCTTGCAGTTTCTTCTCCCGGAAGTTCTCCCCAGCTGAGCGCAACTATGCCATTGGCGATCAGGAGTTGCTAGCCATCAAGCTCGCTCTGGAGGAGTGGAGATACCTGTTGGAGGGAGCTTCCCACTCAATCACCATACTTACCGACCACAAAAATCTTTTATATCTCAAAGGCGCACAATGTCTGAATCCTCGTCAGGCCAGATGGGCACTTTTCTTCTCTAGGTTTGACTTTAAACTCCAGTTCTGTCCGGGTTCTCAGAATCGTAAGGCCGATGCCCTTTCCCGCTCATGGGAGCAAGAAAATGAGTCCGAGTCTGCAGACAAGCATCCTATTATTAATCCGTTGGCATTCTCCACGGTAGGGATGGACTCTACGCCTCCACCAGGGAAAAGTTTTGTTAAGCCAGTTCTAAGGAAGAAGCTCATGCATTGGGCCCATGCTTCCCGTTTTGCTGGACATACAGGCATTCAGAAAACCCTTGAATTTATTTCTAGGTCCTACTGGTGGCCAACTCTGAAGAAGGACGTTATGGAATTTATTGCCTCCTGCCCAAAGTGTGCCCAACACAAAGTCTCCCGCCAGTCGCCTGCGGGGCAACTGGTTCCATTATCTGTTCCCCGTCGACCTTGGACCCATTTGTCGATGGACTTTGTTTCCGATCTACCTATCTGCAACAAGTTTAATACCATCTGGGTGGTAGTTGACCGGTTCACCAAGATGGCACATTTCATCCCTCTCACCGGTCTTCCGTCAGCTTCCAAGTTGGCTCAAGTGTTTATACAAGAGATCTTCCGACTTCACGGTCTTCCTGAAGAGATCATCTCGGATCGTGGAGTACAATTTGTAGCCAAATTTTGGCGAAGTTTGTGTCAAGCCCTCCAAGTCAAGTTAAAGTTTTCCACGGCTTACCATCCTCAGACCAATGGTCAAACCGAGAGGGTGAATCAGGACTTGGAGGCCTTCCTCCGTATATATGTGTCTTCCTCTCAAGATGACTGGGTTCAACTCCTTCCTTGGGCCGAGTTCAGCCACAACAATCAATACCATTCCTCATCTTCTTCTACACCATTCTTCATTAATTATGGATTCCACCCTAAAGTCCCAGAATTCCAACCGCTTCCCGCAACTTCTGTTCCAGCAGTGGATGTCACCTTGCGTCAGTTTTCAAATAACTGGAGGAACGTCCGCGCAGCCCTGCTTAAAGCCTCATTCAGGCATAAGAAGTTTGCCGATAGGAAGCGTAGAGCGGTTCCTGCTCTCAAGGTGGGTGATCGTGTGTGGCTGTCCACGAAGAATTTGAGGTTGAGAGTTCCCAGCATGAAATTTGCACCTCGCTACATCGGACCCTTCAAGATTGAACAAGTCATCAATCCTGTTGCCTACAGGTTACAGTTACCATCCTTCTTGAAAATACCCAGGACATTTCATGTTTCTTTGTTGAAACCGCTGATCCTGAATCGGTTTCATTCCGCACTTCCTCCAGCTCCCAAAGTTCAGACTCAACGGGGAGTCGAGTACGAGGTGGCCAAGATTTTGGACTCACGTTTCCGTTACGGTCAGTTACAATACCTCATTGACTGGAAGGGCTATGGTCCTGAAGAACGCTCTTGGACCAATGCCTCAGACGTCCATGCTCCTGCCTTGGTCCGAAATTTCCACGCAAAGTTTCCTTTAAAGCCTAAGAAGTGTCCTGGGGCCACTCCTAAAGGGGGGGGTGCTGTCACGATCCGGGTATCTGGACGCCATTACTTACCCTTCAGATGCCTCCTAAGGCTGGCTCAGCGTTCCAGGACCGGATCCCGCTGTTCCTGAGTTTCCACATGCAGAATGTCAGAGTGGTGATTTCATCAGCCGCGGCCTCCGCTGTGCCCGCGTGGTTAAATGTGCGCTTGTCAGTCTGGCGTCTCCTGTCTCCTGTGGCCGGCGTCGCCATTACTGTTTCAATTCTCACATGGATTACAAACCAAACTTCCCTCCAAGTGTCTGCATGGGCGCAGCCATCTTGGATTTTGTCATCTGATTATTTCCACCAATCTGCTGTCTGTATTGTTGATTTGCATAATTGCCTAGCCAACCCCTTCCTTGCTGCAGGTATAAGTATGCTGTGCCTGAGCAAGGAAGGCGTCAGTGCTTTGGTTGTCTAACCTAGTTCCAGTTTGTCTCTCTCCTGTGGTTGTCTTCCAGGTTCCAGCTCCTGTCTCCAGACTTCTGCTATAGAGACCCGCACCAGCATTCCATCTGCGGTGTAGCCTGACTCTCCGATCCATTCTGGACTCACCTGTTTCCAGCTACAACAATCACCTGCTTCCAGCAGTGTACAGCTTCTCTTAAAGGGCCGGTGTCCTTTCTGCAGTTTACCACTCTCCACCGGTATTATTATTTCACCGCTCTCAAACAATCACCTGCTTCCAGCCCAGCTTCCAGCAGTGTATAGTTTCTCTTAAAGGGCCGGTGTCCTTTTCTGCAGTTTACCACTCTCCACCGGTATTATTATTTCACCGCTCTCAAACTCCAAACTTCATTATTATTTCATCGCTCTCAAGTTCGTTTATTATTTAACTGGTTCCAGCCAGTATCCACTCCGTACCAACAACAGTCTGGTTCCAGCCAGTATCCACAGCAGCCGTTTTACCTTCAGCAGCCCAGCCTTTCCTGGAACATCAGCTGGTACGATCCTGGGTTCTCTCCATTGCTACAGTCAGGCCTGGTAAGGACTTTCCAACTAGAAGATTATAAGAACTGTCTCACACTACCAGTGCCTGTGGCCCTTGCCACCCTGTAGTACCCAGGAATTGTATTTATCCTCTGTTGACTTTTATGTTTCCTTTTACTGCTGCTGTGTTACGGAGTTTGTCATAATAAACATCATTGACTTTTATCCTGGTTGTCGTGGTCACGCCTTCGGGCAGTTATTCTACATGTTACTTACATGTCTAGGGGTCTGATACAACCTCCCAGGTTCCGTTACATCTCAGCCCCTACAACTGAGGCTGCCTCCCGTCAGCTCAGGCCCTCAGTTGTGACACTACCTGCCAATTACTAAATGGGTTGGAGAACAATCAGGATATCTTGAAAGCTCCATTAGACTGATTGCCGTACATTGGGAACAAAAGATACCTTGATAGGAGTCTACTCTCCAATTCCAGCGTGAGTTGGGGTACGTCTTGTTATCGTATGGATTAAAGATACCTTGATAGGAGTGTCTTGAACACAATTTGTGTGAGTTTCGGGTACGCCTGTCTCCTTAAATTAGGAGTGATGATTTGTCTGTATGGATCAAGTTGTATGAAGTACTTTTCGACATCTAAAAGATACCTTTATATGCACGTTTACACCTATTATAGTGTGAGTGGGGTACGCCAGCTTCTAACCAATCACCATTAGTCACAAAGTGCTTGCTTCATATTGATTTTTTTTAAACAATACTACACATTGTATATTTTTTTCTCCACATATGTGAGAAAATCTAATTTCAGACACTACCAGAAGATTCAATGAGTCCATCAGATCTTATCTTTAAGACCTTAGGAACTTCAATAAGGAACGTATTGTATTGAAATTATTTTGTGCTATATTTATCATATTGTTGAGCGCCCAGGACACAGTTGGGTGTTAGCCTCTTTCTGTATATATAGGAGTGTCCAAAAGGCACCCTGCTAGCCAGATGCAGGGGCAATGGGCAGTACCGATGCTACCCCTAGGGGCCTTATATGACGGCACCACTTGCACACCCCTAGTTACGGCTCTGGTATCTATAACAATCTGGATCACCATAAGACATAGGGGGTCATTCCGAGTTGTTCGCTCGGTAAAAATCTTCGCATCGCAGCGATTTTCCGCTTAATGCGCATGCGCAATGTCCGCACTGCGACTGCGCCAAGTAAATTTGCTAAGCAGTTAGGTTTTTTACTCACGGCTTTTTCATCGTTCTGGCAATCGTAATGTGATTGACAGGAAATGGGTGTTACTGGGCGGAAACAGGCCGTTTTATGGGCGTGTGGGAAAAAACGCTACCGTTTCCGGAAAAAACACGGGAGTGGCCAGAGAAATGGAGGAGTGTCTGGGCGAACGCTGGGTGTGTTTGTGACGTCAAACCAGGAACGACAAGCAGTGAAATGATCGCAGATGCCGAGTAAGTCTGGAGCTACTTAGAAACTGCTACGAGGTGTGTAATCGCAATATTGCGAATACATCGTTTGCAATTTTAAGATGCTAAGATTCACTCCCAGTAGGCGGCGGCTTAGCATGAGCAAATCTGCTAAAATCCGCTTGCGAGTGAACAACTCGGAATGACCCCCATAGATACTAGAAAAGGGAACAGATTGGGAATTATGATAGACAGTGGCGGCAAAGAACATCTGTGTAAATTGCGTAATGTGGAGCCTTGAGTGGGAATCAGTGCAGTGGGGCTGCTATGAGAACACATTGTCAGCTCTCTCTCCTACATGTCCCCATTACCACAAATCAGTGCTTGGTTGAGCTCAGGTTTTACATAAATGTAATGAAGTTTCAGTCCCGTGGAAACCTCAAAGGGAAGGAAAGTTGGCATAAAAGATTACTGATGGCTGAAAAGGCAGAGGTCAGTCCATCTGGCATTTGCGGAGGAAAGAAAAGGGCAGGGAGTGGAAGAGGTCAGTTGGAAGAAGAAGAAAGAAGAAAGACACCTCATGAGATGTGGACGTAAAGGGAGAGCACCAAATAGAGTGGCCTGAGCACAGGGGCCGTTACCAAGTATTAAGACAGTAACCAAAGTCAGGCATTAGCAGTTTTAAGTGCAACATGGGGAGCAGAGCAGATGGGGAGACAAAGGGAGAAGGAAAAGATGGTGAGACAAGATGAGAGAGGTATGAAGAGAAAGGAAATTAAATAAAGAAAAGGGTGAGGAGGAATAGGGTGAGGAAAAGGGAGATTATAACGTAAAACATTATGGGAACAAATATAAATAACTTAAAGTCCAGCTGTGTGTTACAATGTAAAAGTCTACAGAACATGTTACTATGATTACTTGTGGGCCATGTTTCACATCTATTCCCCATGGGTTGGAATCAGTTTTGCTCTTTGCTCTCTGGCCCTCATTCCGAGTTGATCGGTCGCAAGGCGAATTTAGCAGAGTTACACACGCTAAGCCGCCGCCTACTGGGAGTGAATCTTAGCTTCTTAAAATTGCGACCGATGTATTCGCAATATTGCGATTACTGGCCCTCATTCCGAGTTGTTCGCTCGTTCTTTTTCATCGCATCGCAGTGAAAATCCGCTTAGTACGCATGCGCAAAGTTCGCACTGCGACTGCGCCAAGTAACTTTACTATGAAGAAAGTATTTTTACTCACGGCTTTTTCTTCGCTCCGGCGATCGTAATGTGATTGACAGGAAATGGGTGTTACTGGGCGGAAACACGGCGTTTCAGGGGCGTGTGGCTGAAAACGCTACCGTTTCCGGAAAAAACGCAGGAGTGGCCGGAGAAACGGTGGGAGTGCCTGGGCGAACGCTGGGTGTGTTTGTGACGTCAACCAGGAACGACAAGCACTGAAATGATCGCACAGGCAGAGTAAGTCTGGAGCTACTCAGAAACTGCTAAGTAGTTAGTAATCGCAATATTGCGATACATCGGTCGCAATTTTAAGAAGCTAAGATTCACTCCCAGTAGGCGGCGGCTTAGCGTGTGTAACTCTGCTAAATTCGCCTTGCGACCGATCAACTCGGAATGAGGGCCACTAACTACTTAGCAGTTTCTGAGTAGCTCCAGACTTACTCTGCCTGTGCGATCATTTCAGTGCTTGTCGTTCCTGGTTGACGTCACAAACACACCCAGCGTTCGCCCAGGCACTCCCACCGTTTCTCCGGCCACTCCTGCGTTTTTTCCGGAAACGGTAGCGTTTTCAGCCACACGCCCCTGAAACGCCGTGTTTCCGCCCAGTAACACCCATTTCCTGTCAATCACATTACGATCGCCGGAGCGAAGAAAAAGCCGTGAGTAAAAATACTTTCTTCATAGTAAAGTTACTTGGCGCAGTCGCAGTGCGAACTTTGCGCATGCGTACTAAGCGGATTTTCACTGCGATGCGATGAAAAAGAACGAGCGAACAACTCGGAATGAGGGCCTCTGTGAGATGAGATCAGTTTATGTTGTAACAAGCTGCTACTGTAGTTATAATTCTCTATATTCTTATGCAGATATAATCAGAGGAAACTCCTTGATTGACGTCAGCCTCGGTCCGAACATTTCCCTTCTGTTAGCAATTTCGGATCTCTTTAAAAATATCACAGTCCTAAAGAACAGCAAGTCCGAACTCGAAGCAATGGAGAAATGGATGAAGAACCATCCAGCAGCTGTTAATTTTTCTCATGTGTCCAGTAAAGTCTCTGATCTGAGAGTCAACAGGTAAAGTGACAAATACCATATACTTGTCATAAGACCTTAGAACCAGAACCCATATATTTACCTATAACTGTCGTCATTCCCTAAAAGGTAATTATGCTACTTGGGACTTGGATGCCAAAAGTTGTTTTTCCCATGCATCGTAAAACGGCTTAGTTCAAAGTAGAAATGACCAAAACGGCCACCGAATCTTTCCGTATGCTAACCGAGGCTTACCCAGCAGATTGTACAGTATGTTATGAGCACATGTGTTTGAGTGGAACAAAAGATTTAGTGGTGGTTGTGAGGATGTCCTAGATGTAGGCCTTGCTCATCAAAAACAAATGAAAATAAGAAAAAACTAAGAAAACTGTTCGAACTGATCATTGACTCAGCATCTGAATGATAGAAGATGTGATAAACATTGACAAAGAAATGGTTAGGAGAGTTTTGCATCTAGATCTTAACATGGCAAAAGTTTGTGCTAAGATGGTTCCAAGGCTTCTCACGGCCGAGTAGAAAGAAAATCGAAAAGCAACTCCTTCTGGAGTCTTAACATTGTAATTCCCTTCTGGAGGCAAGATATCGGCTACCCTTTCTGGGGTTGAGCTAAAAGCAGGAACATCGAGTACTTCTCCTAAGGCCTGGATATTGACTTCCCCTCCAGGGATCAAATCATTGATCTCAAAGTCGGATGCCTCACTTGAGGATAAAGAAAGGGGTTCATCTTCTGAGGCAGGAACATAGCTCTCCCCATCTGAGGTCTAAACATCAGATGGGACATCAGATATTTCCACTAGGGCTGGTGAGACAGACGCCCCTCCTGGGATTACTGGGCTGGATACCCCTCCTTGTGTTACAGGGCTGGACACCCCTCTTGGGGCTGGACACTCTGAGCTCTTTCCTGGGGCTGGACACTGTCTGCCCCCTCCTGGGGCTGCAGTGTTGGATATACTTCCTAGGGCTGAAGAGCCAGGGGTTACCCTGGAATAGAGGGATTCACAAACCCTCAGTTGGTTCCCAAGTCTTAACTTGGTGCTTCGGGTCAAAGGACCCCAGTTATAGACTGTACTCTCCTTTAGGGAACCTTTGGCACCTTCATTGGAAGTTGGGGAGTCTGAAATGACTGTTAGAGATGACTTATCTGCCTGGACCTCACTTTTTCCTGACCTCCGGAGGGAGCAGTCCTTTATGAAGTGACTAGCGTTCCCACAGTATATGCAAAGCAGGAACTCCTTTCGTTGCTGGCACTCAGCCTTAGAAAGTTTGGGTCACCGAAAACTGTGGAATCTCCTTTCCATCACCTCTGGAGGAGTCACCCCGCAACTAGGTGAACCAGAGTCGGCGGCCTCTTCTGCTTCATTAAGTACAGAAGCGACTCTCACGGCATCCAAAGAACTTCCAATCATTTCTGAAAGTAAACTATTTAATTCAGAAGATGGTTTAAACAATTGCTGTAAAAGAGACTGCAACATCCTTGGTTGTTCAGGACTCCCACTACTGGCTAACTTAGGAGATAATGAACAGTCATCTTGAGAGGTGCCCTTTACTCTTTATCCACAAGACTGACAAAGATTGGAGTTGATAGAAAAACAATTGCGTGCAGGAATCTGTTGCTGCAGAGCATCTACATGAACTGTGAGCCCTAGGAAGGCTTGTGACAAAAGATTAAGACTTTCACTTTGCTGTGCAAAATCTTACCGGATTCACTTCCTGGATTCTGCCTTGAAGTGGAAGACTGGACCGGATTAGACATGACTGGACTGGACTTGAATTTTTCTGGACCAGAATGGATTTGCCTGAATCGGACTAAATTTGCCTAAACCAGACTGAATTTGCCTGGACCGGAGTAGATTTGCCTGGACCAGAGCAGGAACCCTCTTGCTATTCTCCAGTAAAGGGCCAGTGATAATGTTAGGAAACACCTGTATACTAGAAGCAGACCCCAGGTGTTTGGCGCGACCCAGAACAGGGTCGCGGAGTCTAACACACTGGGGGGGAAGTGTTCACCAGGGAACTCTGCAAGGGGATTTGGGCTTTGCTGCCCCCGATGTGCAGGTCACAGCCCCCTGCCTGGGTCACTTGGTTTCAGAACAGGAGTCCACAAGGTATTAACAGAATAATTTACCTGGAGAAATGCAGCTGGAAAGGCAGGGGTTAATTGCAGAGTGACTGACACAGCAGGGCAAATGGCAGGCAGGTTTGATGAGAGCTGAGCTGGAATACAGAGGGAATCTTAAACTTGCAGGCTGTAAGTTCTGGATATAAGAGTTGGAATTTGGCAGCAGAGCCGGCCCTATCCCATATGATGCTCTAGGCAAGATTTTGGCTTGTGCCCCCTAGCAGAGACACTAGTTCTGCCGCTGACCCTGTACCCCTTTCCCAGCACCATCACCCCTCACCCTTAGCAGTCCTCATTTTGGTGCTCCTACCCCCTATATTTTAAATAGGAACAGTGTGCACATTCAGTGCACAGCCTAAAACGGGGCGTGTTCTTGCTGGGAAGGAGCATGGCCACCCAATAATACCCCCA
The DNA here is from genome assembly GCF_028390025.1 of Pseudophryne corroboree. Lineage (NCBI taxonomy): Eukaryota > Metazoa > Chordata > Amphibia > Anura > Myobatrachidae > Pseudophryne > Pseudophryne corroboree. The sequence continues at coordinate 368,622,265 of NC_086453.1, forward strand.
GTTGAAATTCCACCAACTGCAACTTTATACACATTATATCATGCAATAGTGTCTCTTATTCACATTACATCGCACAGTAGTATAACGTTACTCCTCACAGTAGTGCCCCATATTCACATTACACCACACCATATGGCTCTTTATTCGCATTACACCACACAGTAGTGCCCTTTCCATACATTACGCCACACAGTAGAGCACCTTATACACATAATGCCACACATTAGTAATGCCTTTATACACATAATACACATAATACGACACAGTAATGCCCCATACACATGACATACATCATTAAGGCCCCAATTCACATAATGTCCCTTACACATATGCCACACATTATTAATGACCTTATACGCAAAATGATACACAAAATGCCCCTTACACATATGCCGCACATTAGTAATGCATTTCATATGCAGATAGAGTCGCAGTCACACACAGAATATAGGCATGCTGCATATCATTTTAATCAGCAGAAGCTGCTTGTGCCCCTAGGCATTCCAAACGCCCTAGGCATTTGCCTAGTTTGCCTATGCCTAGGGCCGGCTCTGTTTGGCAGGATTCACAACAGTTTGGAGTCTGGATACAGAATTGCAGGTACTGGATGGAGATGAACTTGCAGAAAGGTCTTTGTGATTAGACTGCTGTTTGCAAAACTGGACAGGTGCTGGATTACTGAGGCAAGGGGGGTCATTCTGACCTGATCGCACGCTGCAGTTTATTGCAGTGGTGCGATCGGGTGAGAACTGCGCATGCGCCGGTGCCGCAGTGCGCCGGCGCATGCCAGACGGCCGAAAGCCGTCAGGCCGCTACGATCACCTCTGCCCAACTGACAGGCAGAGGCAGTCGCTGGGCGAGGGGGGGGAACGGCGACCGCCATTTCGTGGGCGCAGTCTGGCCAACGCAGGCGTTGCCGGACCGAACGTGGGGCGGGCCGCAGTGGCTGCGTGATGTCAAACGCAGCCGCTGCGGACCAGGGAGCGATGAGTAGCTCCCGGCCAGCACGCTAAAGCTACTCTTGAAATGCAAAGGCATCGCCGCTGTGTGATGCCTTTGCACTTCTGTGGGGGTGGGGGGCGGCACTGGCATGCGGGGCGGTCTAGCCCTGTACTGGGCGTCCCCCCGCATGTCAGTATGTGAGTGTGAATGATCGTAGCTGTGCTAAATTTAGCGCAGCTACGATCATCTCGGAATGACCCCCAAGGTGCAATACTGGCTGGAATGGTGCACTGATAACTGAAAGCAGGGATTCCAACCAATGCAGAAGGACACATTGAATATAGAATTGCAGGTCCAAGATAAACTGGGTGCAGCACTGGCAGGAATACTGGGACCAGTAACCAGGACACAGGAGACTGGGAACTTGCACAGCGTGCAATGGCCACGTGCTGAGAAACAGGCTCTAAGGAGTCCAGACTAGATACTGACTATCTCTGAAACTGAAACTCTATCACTGGCACGGTGGTATGTGGATACTCCCTAGTTAAATGGAGACAGACCAATCACATGATAGTCAAGCTGGAGTTGCAGGTAATGAGGTCCAGGTGAACAGAAGGGAGCTGTCGGATCCAGGTGCTAATCAATGCTGAAAGCAGAACTGACAGATTTGCAGCTGCTGCACACATAACACAACATGGCTGTTTGTCTTGCTGGTACTGAAGGGGTTTAAATGACGGACCAGTGTCAGTTCACGTGTCCTGTACTGGTGAGGTGGCAAGAGCTGATCGGAGAGAGAGCAAGCGGAGCCTTGTGGGAAGAAAAGGGAGGTGACAGGGCAGTTAGAGAGTAGCCATCGGAGGAATTAGACTTGTTATGAGGAGTGGAACAGGAGACGCAGAATTGGTGCAAACTGGGTGGTCACGCAGGGCAGTGGAGAGCAGTGCTGCAGAGCTAGAGCAGCAGGGTGCTTCTGTGAGTGCATAGAACTGGGAAAGCAGGTGTGAGATTTTGCAGCTGGGGACCGGACACCATCAGGACTATGCAGAGGCGAGGACACTACGGCCATCTTGATAAGCAGAAAACCACTGAGACAAGTCCAGCCAGAGAGCGGAATAGCCTGAGAGGTTCAGAGTGAGTAAACAGATTGTTTGTGTTGTGGACGCATACAGGAAAGGGGTGCTGCCGGACCCTTAATAGAGAATCCCACAGAGTGACTATTGCTTGAACACAGTTTACCAGCACCTAGATATTACTTGTGAGATGAACTAGAGAGAGACATTGAATTGCTTTAAAGAGTAAAGACTGAGTTATTAGTTCAAGGAATAATTATTACTACAGAAAGTTGCAATGCTAGAGATCCCGAGATACCTTCGCTATTTACATTATTTTTGCAATACTAAAAGAACAGTGACATTTCTGCTAATAAAACCCAGGATTAATATTGCTTCATAAGTCCCATAACCCCCATTGCAACACTGTGGCACTGTAAGATCTCCATCCCTTGTACAACAAGAACAGTTACAATAGCAGAATACACTTAAGCTACATACACACTAGGACAACATCACAAACGAGGGTCCTTGCTGGCGATATCGCCTGTCGGGTGAAAATGGGTCTGTTTCTGGGAATTTGGTTTCGCCTGCCCGAGGCAGGTGAAACAAAATCACTGATAAGTCGCGGATCACTCCAGTTTATCGTAGATATTTGGATAACCCCTGGTGAGAAAATAAGCTGCAGTAATTAACCACGGCTAATTGGATACCCCCCCTGAGCTTAAAATAACAGATGTATATAAGGAATATAAAAAGCAGCTTAAAACACACCCTTCAGGGCTGTCTTTAGTATAAGTCCATAGTAGAGTACAGAACTCAACTTGTCAATGATCGGTCAAAAACTCTAACAACCAATTACACATACATACAGCCAATGTCTTGAAGCTTGCCAAAGAACAGAGCAGGAACAATAGTAATTAACGCATAACTATAATCCACAATCTTGTGTATGAGTCCCTATTCTGTAGATAACAGAGAACCTTGAGGAGAACCATAAGACCAGCATCCACAATGGACCTATTTGAAAGAACCAAACAAAATTGTTGTGTCTTTGTTTCAGGAGATTAAATCACATTTATTTATATATTTCAGTGATGGAGCGCAGGAGATAGAGACGCAGCTGAGATCAGCAATCAAACAAGTCCTACCATGTGACTTTACCAAAGAAAATATCACTGACCCAGTGGTCCTGGAGAAAGCAGATTGTGTTGTCTCTGCATGGATGCTTGGTACACTTAGAACAGACCAAACTTCTTACATGAATAACATGAAGAAACTCGCCTCAATGCTGAAACCAGGAGGGAGACTGGTGGTTTTTGGATCTTTAAATACTGGTTTCATTCGTGTTGCGGACGCCAAGTGTAACACATTATCATATGATGAAAACACAGTCAGGAAGGCTCTTACAGATGCTGGGTGTTGTGTTCAAAGTATTGATGTAAAGAAGAGTATGGCTCCTGATCATACCATAGATAATACACACATTTGTTGTGCACTGGCTGTTAAAGAGAGGGATGCTTAGCAAATTAATTTAATCAACATTAAGATGAATGATGAACATCCACAAACAAGCTAGCTTTGCTTTATGCATGAGTAATTTAGGGTGAATGCCCAATAAATGTGAAATCATACTTGCCTACTGTATCTCACTGTCTGGGGAATAGTCTATAGTAAACAGCATACAGTACCTAGGATCCGCCTATTCATTAAATATTCTTTAAAAATAAAGTCAAGAGCAAGTGTATATTCAGAAATAGTGATAATTATTAGAGATAAGCGGGTACGGAACTCAGAGATCCGAACCCCACTGAACTTCACGATCTGAGCCGAGACTTCCCACCAGACCATTACCATTACCCCAAGAACACCATCCCCACAGTGAAACATGGTGGTGGCAGCAGCATGCTGTGGGGATGTTTTTCAGCAGGGATAGGGAAACTGTTTTAAGTCGAGGGAAAGATGAATGTTGCTAAATAAAGGGATATTCTTGAGCAAAACCTGCTTCAGTCTGCCTGTGATTTGAGACTGTGACGGAGGTTCACCTTCCAGCAGGACAATGACCCAAAGCATACTGCTAAAGTAACACTCGAGTGGTTTAAGGGGAAACATTTAAAAAGTGTTGGAAGGGCCTAGTCAAAGCCCAGATCTCAATCCAATTGAGAATCTTTAGTCAGACTTGAAGATTGCTGTTCACAAGCGGAAACCATCCAACATGAAGGAGCTGGAGCAGTTTTGCCTTGAGGAATGGGCAAAAATCCCAGTGGCAAGATATGGCAAGCTCATAAAGACTTATCCAAAGCGACTTGCAGCTGTAATTGCCGCAAAATGTGGCTCTACAAAGTACTGACTTTAGGGGGGTGAATAGATATGCACGCTGAAGTTTTCTGTTATTTTGTCCTGTTTGGTGTTTGCTTCACAATAATAAAAAAACATCTTCAAAGTTGTAGCATGTTCTGTGAATGAAATGATGCAAACCTTCAAACAATCCTTTTTAATTCCGGGTTGTGAGGCAACGAAACATGAAAAATGCAAAGGGCGGTGAATACTTTAGCAAAGCACTGTATGTCTATTAGAGATGTGCACTTGAAATTTTTCGGGTTTTGTGTTTTGGTTTTGGGTTCGGTTCCGCGGCCGTGTTTTGGGTTCGACCGCGTTTTGGCAAAACCTCACCGAATTTTTTTTGTCGGATTCGGGTGTGTTTTGGATTCAGGTGTTTTTTTCAAAAAACACTAAAAAACAGCTTAAATCATAGAATTTGGGGGTCATTTTGATCCCAAAGTATTATTAACCTCAAAAACCATAATTTCCACTCATTTTCAGTCTATTCTGAATACCTCACACCTCACAATATTATTTTTAGTCCTAAAATTTGCACCGAGGTCGCTGGATGACTAAGCTAAGCGACCCTAGTGGCCGACACAAACACCTGGCCCATCTAGGAGTGGCACTGCAGTGTCACGCAGGATGGCCCTTCCAAAAAACACTCCCCAAACAGCACATGACGCAAAGAAGAAAAAAAGAGGCGCAATGAGGTAGCTGTGTGAGTAAGCTCAGCGACCCTAGTGGCCGACACAAACACCTGGCCCATCTACGAGTGGCACTGCAGTGTCACGCAGGATGGCCCTTCCAAAAAACACTCCCCAAACAGCACATGACGCAAAGAAGAAAAAAAGAGGCGCAATGAGGTAGCTGTGTGAGTAAGCTAAGCGACCCTAGTGGCCGACACAAACACCTGGCCCATCTAGGAGTGGCACTGCAGTGTCACGCAGGATGGCCCTTCCAAAAAACACTCCCCAAACAGCACATGACGCAAAGAAGAAAAAAAGAGGCGCAATGAGGTAGCTGTGTGAGTAAGCTAAGCGACCCTAGTGGCCGACACAAACACCTGGCCCATCTAGGAGTGGCACTGCAGTGTCACGCAGGATGGCCCTTCCAAAAAACACTCCCCAAACAGCACATGACGCAAAGAAGAAAAAAAGAGGCGCAATGAGGTAGCTGTGTGAGTAAGCTAAGCGACCCTAGTGGCCGACACAAACACCTGGCCCATCTAGGAGTGGCACTGCAGTGTCACGCAGGATGGCCCTTCCAAAAAACACTCCCCAAACAGCACATGACGCAAAGAAGAAAAAAAGAGGAGCAATGAGGTAGCTGTGTGAGTAAGCTAAGCGACCCTAGTGGCCGACACAAACACCTGGCCCATCTAGGAGTGGCACTGCAGTGTCACGCAGGATGGCCCTTCCAAAAAACACTCCCCAAACAGCACATGACGCAAAGAAGAAAAAAAGAGGCGCAATGAGGTAGCTGTGTGAGTAAGCTAAGCGACCCTAGTGGCCGACACAAACACCTGGCCCATCTAGGAGTGGCACTGCAGTGTCACGCAGGATGGCCCTTCCAAAAAACACTCCCCAAACAGCACATGACGCAAAGAAGAAAAAAAGAGGCGCAATGAGGTAGCTGTGTGAGTAAGCTAAGCGACCCTAGTGGCCGACACAAACACCTGGCCCATCTAGGAGTGGCACTGCAGTGTCACGCAGGATGGCCCTTCCAAAAAACACTCCCCAAACAGCACATGACGCAAAGAAGAAAAAAAGAGGCGCAATGAGGTAGCTGTGTGAGTAAGCTAAGCGACCCTAGTGGCCGACACAAACACCTGGCCCATCTAGGAGTGGCACTGCAGTGTCACGCAGGATGGCCCTTCCAAAAAACACTCCCCAAACAGCACATGACGCAAAGAAGAAAAAAAGAGGAGCAATGAGGTAGCTGTGTGAGTAAGCTAAGCGACCCTAGTGGCCGACACAAACACCTGGCCCATCTAGGAGTGGCACTGCAGTGTCACGCAGGATGGCCCTTCCAAAAAACACTCCCCAAACAGCACATGACGCAAAGAAGAAAAAAAGAGGCGCAATGAGGTAGCTGTGTGAGTAAGCTAAGCGACCCTAGTGGCCGACACAAACACCTGGCCCATCTAGGAGTGGCACTGCAGTGTCACGCAGGATGGCCCTTCCAAAAAACACTCCCCAAACAGCACATGACACAAATAAAAATGAAAGAAAAAAGAGGTGCAAGATGGAATTGTCCTTGGGCCCTCCCACCCACCCTTATGTTGTATAAACAGGACATGCACACTTTAACCAACCCATCATTTCAGTGACAGGGTCTGCCACATGACTGTGACTGAAATGATGGGTTGGTTTGGACCCCCACCGAAAAAGAAGCAATTAATCTCTCCTTGCACAAACTGGCTCTACAGAGGCAAGATGTCCACCTCATCATCATCCTCCGATATATCACCGTGTACATCCCGCTCCTCACAGATTATCAATTCGTCCCCACTGGAATATACCATCTCAGCTCCCTGTGTACTTTGTGGAGGCAATTGCTGCTGGTCAATGTCTCTACGGAGGAATTGATTATATTTCATTTTAATGAACATCATCTTCTCCACATTTTCTGGTAGTAACCTCGCACGCCGATTGCTGACAAGGTGAGCGGCGGCACTAAACACTCTTTCGGAGTACACACTTGTGGGAGGGCAACTTAGGTAGAATAAAGCCAGTTTGTGCAAGGGCCTCCAAATTGCCTCTTTTTCCTGCCAGTATAAGTACGGACTGTCTGACGTGCCTACTTGAATGCGGTCACTCATATAATCCTCCACCATTCTTTCAATGGTGAGAGAATCATATGCAGTGACAGTAGATGACATGTCCGTAATCGTTGTCAGTTCCTTCAGTCCGAACCAGATGTCAGCATCAGCAGTCGCTCCAGACTGCCCTGCATCACCGCCAGCGGGTGGGCTCGGAATTCTTAGCCTTTTCCTCGCACCCCCAGTTGCGGGAGAATGTGAAGGAGGAGATGTTGACAGGTCGCGTTCCGCTTGACTTGACAATTTTGTCACCAGCAGGTCTTTGAACCCCAGCAGACTTGTGTCTGCCGGAAAGAGAGATCCAAGGTAGGTTTTAAATCTAGGATCGAGCACGGTGGCCAAAATGTAGTGCTCTGATTTCAACAGATTGACCACCCGTGAATCCTTGTTAAGCGAATTAAGGGCTCCATCCACAAGTCCCACATGCCTAGCGGAATCGCTCCCTTTTAGTTCCTCCTTCAATGCCTCCAGCTTCTTCTGCAAAAGCCTGATGAGCGGAATGACCTGACTCAGGCTGGCAGTGTCGGAACTGACTTCACGTGTGGCAAGTTCAAAAGGTTGCATAACCTTGCACAACGTTGAAATTATTCTCCACTGCGCTTGAGACAGGTACATTCCACCTCCTATATCGTGCTCAATTGTATAGGCTTGAATGGCCTTTTGCTGCTCCTCCAACCTCTGAAGCATATAGAGGGTTGAATTCCACCTCGTTACCACTTCTTGCTTCAGATGATGGCAGGGCAGGTTCAGGCGTTTTTGGTGGTGCTCCAGTCTTCTGTACATGGTGCCTGTACGCCGAAAGTGTCCCGCAATTCTTCTGGCCACCGACAGCATCTCTTGCACGCCCCTGTCGTTTTTTAAAAAATTCTGCACCACCAAATTCAAGGTATGTGCAAAACATGGGACGTGCTGGAATTTGCCCATATTTAATGCACACACAATATTGCTGGCGTTGTCCGATGCCACAAATCCACAGGAGAGTCCAATTGGGGTAAGCCATTCCGCGATGATCTTCCTCAGTTGCCGTAAGAGGTTTTCAGCTGTGTGCGTATTCTGGAAACCGGTGATACAAAGCGTAGCCTGCCTAGGAAAGAGTTGGCGTTTGCGAGATGCTGCTACTGGTGCCGCCGCTGCTGTTCTTGCGGCTGGAGTCCATACATCTACCCAGTGGGCTGTCACAGTCATATAGTCCTGACCCTGCCCTGCTCCACTTGTCCACATGTCCGTGGTTAAGTGGACATTGGGTACAACTGCATTTTTTAGGACACTACTGAGTCTTTTTCTGACGTCCGTGTACATTCTCGGTATCGCCTGCCTAGAGAAGTGGAACCTAGATGGTATTTGGTAACGGGGGCACACTACCTCAAGAAATTGTCTAGTTCCCTGTGAACTAACGGCGGATACCGGACGCACGTCTAATACCAACATAGTTGTCAAGGCCTCAGTTATCCGCTTTGCAACAGGATGACTGCTGTGATATTTCATCTTCCTCGCAAAGGACTGTTGGACAGTCAATTGCTTGGTGGAAGTAGTAAAAGTGGGCTTACGACTTCCCCTCTGGGATGACCATCGACTCCCAGCAGCAACAACAGCAGCGCCAGCAGCAGTAGGCGTTACACGCAAGGATGCATCGGAGGAATCCCAGGCAGGAGAGGACTCGTCAGAATTGCCAGTGACATGGCCTGCAGGACTATTGGCATTCCTGGGGAAGGAGGAAATTGACACTGAGGGAGTTGGTGGGGTGGTTTGCGTGAGCTTGGTTACAAGAGGAAGGGATTTACTGGTCAGTGGACTGCTTCCGCTGTCGCCCAAAGTTTTTGAACTTGTCACTGACTTATTATGAATGCGCTGCAGGTGACGTATAAGGGAGGATGTTCCGAGGTGGTTAACGTCCTTACCCCTACTTATTACAGCTTGACAAAGGCAACACACGGCTTGACAAATGTTGTCCGCATTTCTGTTGAAATACTTCCACACCGAAGAGCTGATTTTTTTGGTATTTTCACCAGGCATGTCAACAGCCCTATTCCTCCCTTGGACAACAGGTGTCTCCCCGGGTGCCTGACTTAAACAAACCACCTCACCATCAGAATCCTCCTTGTCAATTTCCTCCCCAGCGCCAGCAACACCCATATCCTCCTCATCCTGGTGTACTTCAACACTGACATCTTCAATCTGACTATCAGGAACTGGACTGCGGGTGCTCCTTCCAGCACTTGCAGGGGGCGTGCAAATAGTGGAAGGCGCATGCTCTTCACGTCCAGTGTTGGGAAGGTCAGGCATCGCAACCGACACCATTGGACTCTCCTTGTGGATTTGGGATTTCGAAGAACGCACAGTTCTTTGCGGTGCGTTTGCCAGCTTGAGTCTTTTCATTTTTCTAGCGAGAGGCTGAGTGCTTCCATCCTCATGTGAAGCTGAACCACTAGCCATGAACATAGGCCAGGGCCTCAGCCGTTCCTTGCCACTCCGTGTGGTAAATGGCATATTGGCAAGTTTACGCTTCTCCTCCGACAATTTTATTTTAGATTTTGGAGTCCTTTTTTTACTGATATTTGGTGTTTTGGATTTTACATGCTCTGTACTATGACATTGGGCATCGGCCTTGGCAGACGACGTTGCTGGCATTTCATCGTCTCGGCCATGACTAGTGGCAGCAGCTTCAGCATGAGGTGGAAGTGAATCTTGATCTTTCCCTAATTTTGGAACCTCAACATTTTTGTTCTCCATATTTTAATAGGCACAACTAAAAGGCACCTCAGGTAAACAATGGAGATGGATGGATACTAGTATACTTATGGATGGACTGCCGAGTGCCGACACAGAGGTAGCTACAGCCGTGGACTGACGTACTGTGTCTGCTGCTAATATAGACTGGATGATTGATAATGAGATGAAATCAATATATATATGTATGTATATATAATATCACTAGTACTGCAGCCGGACAGGTAGATAATATATTTATTAGGTAATGATGACTGATGACGGACCTGCTGGACACTGTCAGCTCAGCAGCACCGCAGACTGCTACAGTAAGCTACTATACTCTATAGTAGTATGTACAAAGAAGAAAGAAAAAAAAAAACCACGGGTAGGTGGTATACAATTATGGATGGACTGCCGAGTGCCGACACAGAGGTAGCTACAGCCGTGGACTAACGTACTGTGTCTGCTGCTAATATAGACTGGATGATTGATAATTAGATGAAATCAATATATATATGTATGTATATATAATATCACTAGTACTGCAGCCGGACAGGTATATAATATATTTATTAGGTAATGATGACTGATGACGGACCTGCTGGACACTGTCAGCTCAGCAGCACCGCAGACTGCTACAGTAAGCTACTATACTATAGTAGTATGTACAAAGAAGAAAGAAAAAAAAAAACCACGGGTAGGTGGTATACAATTATGGATGGACTGCCGAGTGCCGACACAGAGGTAGCTACAGCCATGGACTAACGTACTGTGTCTGCTGCTAATATAGACTGCGGGTGCTCCTTCCAGCACTTGCAGGGGGCGTGCAAATGGTGGAAGGCGCATGCTCTTCACGTCCAGTGTTGGGAAGGTCAGGCATCGCAACTGACATAATTGGACTTTCTTTGTGGATTTCGGATTTCGAAGAACGCACAGTTCTTTGCTGTGCTTTTGCCAGCTTGAGTCGTTTCATTTTTCTAGCGAGAGGCTGAGTGCTTCCATCCTCATGTGAAGCTGAACCACTAGCCATGAACATAGGCCAGGGCCTCAGCCGTTCCTTGCCACTCCGTGTGGTAAATGGCATATTGGCAAGTTTACGCTTCTCCTCCGACAATTTTATTTTAGATTTTGGAGTCCTTTTTTTACTGATATTTGGTGTTTTGGATTTTACATGCTCTGTACTAAGACATTGGGCATCGGCCTTGGCAGACGACGTTGATGGCATTTCATCGTCTCGGCCATGACTAGTGGCAGCAGCTTCAGCACGAGGTGGAAGTGGATCTTGATCTTTCCCTATTTTTGGAACCTCAACATTTTTGTTCTCCATATTTTAATAGGCACAACTAAAAGGCACCTCAGGTAAACAATGGAGATGGATGGATACTAGTATACTTATGGATGGACGAGCGACTGCCGACACAGAGGTAGCTACAGCCGTGGACTACCGTACTGTGTCTGCTGCTAATATAGACTGGATGATAATGAGATGAAATTAATATATATATATATATATATATATATATAATATCACTAGTACTGCAGCCGGACAGGTATATATATTTATTATGTAATGACTGATGACGGACCTGCTGGACACTGTCAGCTCAGCAGCACCGCAGACTGCTACAGTAAGCTACTATAGTAGTATGTATCAAGAAGAAAGAGAAAAAAAAAACCACGGGTAGGTGGTATACAATTATGGATGGACCAGCGACTGCCGACACAGAGGTAGCTACAGCCGTGGACTACTGTACTGTGTCTGCTGCTAATATAGACTGGATGATAATGAGATGAAATTAATATATATATATATATATATATATATAATATCACTAGTACTGCAGCCGGACAGGTATATATATTTATATTATGTAATGACTGATGACGGACCTGCTGGACACTGTCAGCTCAGCAGCACTGCAGACTGCTACAGTAAGCTACTATAGTAGTTGTATGTATCAAGAAGAAAGAGAAAAAAAAAAAACACGGGTAGGTGGTATACAATTATGGATGGACCAGCGACTGCCGACACAGAGGTAACTACAGCCGTGGACTACCGTACTGTGTCTGCTGCTAATATAGACTGGATGATAATGAGATGAAATTAATATATATATATATATATATATATAATATCACTAGTACTGCAGCCGGACAGGTATATATATTTATATTATGTAATGACTGATGACGGACCTGCTGGACACTGTCAGCTCAGCAGCACCGCAGACTGCTACAGTAAGCTACTATAGTAGTTGTATGTATCAAGAAGAAAGAGAACAAAAAAAACCACGGGTAGGTGGTATACAATTATGGATGGACCAGCGACTGCCGACACAGAGGTAGCTACAGCCGTGGACTACCGTACTGTGTCTGCTGCTAATATAGACTGGATGATAATGAGATGAAATTAATATATATATATATATATATATATATAATATCACTAGTACTGCAGCCGGACAGGTATATATATTTATATTATGTAATGACTGATGACGGACCTGCTGGACACTGTCAGCTCAGCAGCACCGCAGACTGCTACAGTAAGCTACTATAGTAGTATGTATCAAGAAGAAAGAGAAAAAAAAAACCACGGGTAGGTGGTATACAATTATGGATGGACCAGCGACTGCCGACACAGAGGTAGCTACAGCCGTGGACTACCGTACTGTGTCTGCTGCTAATATAGACTGGATGATAATGAGATGAAATTAATATATATATATATATAATATCACTAGTACTGCAGCCGGACAGGTATATATATTTATTATGTAATGACTGATGACGGACCTGCTGGACACTGTCAGCTCAGCAGCACCGCAGACTGCTACAGTAAGCTACTATAGTAGTATGTATCAAGAAGAAAGAGAAGAAAAAAAAACCACGGGTAGGTGGTATACATATACAATTATATATATATTATATATATATTATATACAATTATATATATATATATATATATATATATATATTAAACTGGTGGTGATTAATTAAACTGGTGGTCAGGTCACTGGTCACACTATCAGCAACTTGCAAGTAGTACTCCTAAGCAGACAATCACAATATATACTGGTGGTCAGTGTGGTCACAATGGCAGTGTGGCACTCTGGCAGCAAAAGTGTGCACTGTACGTTAAAACAAGTCAGATATACAGTCACACTATCACTTCAGCAAGTAGTAGTACTCCTCCTAATGCTCCCCAAAATTACTAAAGTAAATAATACTGTGTCTCTCTCTACTCTAGTAGTCTCACTCTCTATAAACGGAGAGGACACCAGCCACGTCCTCTCCCTATCAATCTCAATGCACGTGTGAAAATGGCGGCGACGCGCGGCTCCTTATATAGAATCCGAGTCTCGCGATAGAATCCGAGCCTCGCGAGAATCCGACAGCGGGATGATGACGTTCGGGCGCGCTCGGGTTAACCGAGCAAGGCGGGAAGATCCGAGTCGCTCGGACCCGTGTAAAAAAAACTGAAGTTCGGGCGGGTTCGGTTTCCGAGGAACCGAACCCGCTCATCTCTAATGTCTATATGTCTGCAATACAGTTCCAGGGTTACCCTGTCTGAACCTGCTCATCTCTAGTAGATATATCTTCTAGTGTGCACTGTGTACCCAGCATTAGAGAGAAGTTCTTCTGAATGATTTAATGATTTATTAATGTTCAACATTTTGAGATTATTTACAAGATGTGCATTTGTTGTACAGGATTCTTTTCCTTTATTTTGTAAATGTTTTCTCCTTAGTAATTCTACAATATAAGGGCTGCGTACAATTATTGCAAGACCTTGTGGTGTTAGAAGAACAGAGTTTCAGTGATCTTGAATTACATCAGCTTTCCATTGCACTGCAGCACTAGATGGGCCAGGAGATCCTGTGAGGCACAAGCACAAACAGTTACTGAATAAGGGCAAAGTATGGAGTTTCATGGTGGCTTATAGCCAGGAAGATATCTGGCTTGCCAGGCTGAGGCATGCTAATGGAACACTGGTTAGCATTGCTTCCTCCCACAGTCCTACTTGTAATATGAAATGAGTTTGGACTAGAGTGGTAAACTCCACTAGGACAGGGGCTCAATAATAAAATAATCACTGCACAGTTCTGCTTAGTACTGTACCGAACCCACCCGAACTCAACTTGCCTGATCTGGGGCTGCTGTGGGGGCTCAGGAGGTGCTGCTAAACCATCTAAGGGGCTGCTTTATTAAAAAATAAAATATGAATAAAATATACAAGACACACAGGTATGCTCACATGCGTGTAACTGGGAGCTGGGGGAAAAAATAAAATTAGGCATATGCCACAAAATATGTAAATTGAAATGCAAATAAAAAATAGAAAAAAGAAACCCACGAGATTTTAACAAAATAAGTCTCCAGACACCGTGGAGGGGAAAATATCCAATCTTGATCCTGTGGTATACACCAGTTTATTTGCATCCCAGCATTAAATCCAAGATTATCGTTATCCCTGAAAATGGAGAAGGGGGTACAAATTCGTAGGCTTTGGCCCCTAGTTTTTCAGTTTGTTCAGTAATGTGGTAGTTATATATTTGCTTGGTTAAAGTCCTTTCTGTTCCACACCAATATAGGAGTGGAAGTGAAAGCTTGTGTGTTGTTTCTTATTGTGTATTCCTCTCTAATTTTTAATCACCTTCTTGATACTGTCCTCTTCCTCTTGCCTCGTCTTATAATGTGAAAAGTCATCAAATATGTAGGTGGTATGTTTGTAGCTAGCTATGATTCGGAAAACTTGGCAAACTTTTTCCAGGGGCAAAACCTGTCGCTGAAATGATGGGTTTATTAAACTGTACATGTCCTGTCTAAACAACATAAGGGTGGGTGGGATGGCCCAAGGACAATTACATCTTGCACTTCTTTTTTTTCTTTGCATCATGTGCTCTTTGAGGCCTAGTTTTTAAACTGTGTCACTTAGCTTAGTCATCCAGCGACCTCGGTTCAACCTTTTGGCCTAAAAACAATGGCCCTCATTCCGAGTTGTTCGCTCGGTAAAAATATTCGCATCGCAGCAATTTTCCACTTAATGCGCATGCGCAATGTCCGCACTGCGACTGCGCCAAGTAAATTTGCTATGCACTTAGTAATTTTACTCACGGCTTTTTCATCGGTCTGGCGATCGTAATGTGATTGACAGGAAATGGGTGTTACTGGGCGGAAACAGGCCTTTTTATGGGCGTGTGGGAAAAACCGCTACCGTTTCCGGAAAAAACGCAGGAGTGGCCGGAGAAACGGAGGAGTGTCTGGGCGAACGATGGGTGTGTTTGTGACGTCAAACCAGGAACGACAAGCACTGAACTGATCGCAGATGCCGAGTAAGTCTGAAGCTACTCAGAAACTGCTACGAGGTGTGTAATCGCAATATTGCGATTACTTCGTTCGCAATTTTAAGATGCTAAGATTCACTCCCAGTAGGCGGCGGCTTAGCGTGAGCAACTCTGCTAAAATCGCCTTGCGAGCGAACAACTCGGAATGACCTCCAATATTGTGAAGTATGAGGCATTCAGAATAGACTGGAAATGAATGGAAATTAATGTTATTGAGGTTAATAATACTGTAGGATCGAAAATACCCCCAAATTATGTGATTTTAGCTGTTTTTATGTTTTTAAAAAAAAATACAGATCCAAAACCAAAACAGGAAAGGGTGGTGTTGGCAAAACCAATCCAGATCCAAAACATGAACGGAGATCCAGATCCAAAACCAAAACACAAATCCCAAAAAATGTCCAGCGCACATCTCTAATAATTATATGTACAGTATATCCACTGCCACTAATTATACGTACTATAATAGTTGTCACAATCTGGGTTATTAGCCCCCATTATTTACCTGCTAAGTGCCTTTTGAGACTGGCCCGGCGTTCCAGGCCTGGGTTCCACCTGCGCTGTCTGCGGGCAGCGCGCTGCATATCTGTGTCTCAAGGTTCTCCTCTGTAATTGCAGCAGCGCTGACATGGCAACATTCTCACATACAAACAGACTTTCCCTCCAGTTTCAAACATGGGCGCAGCCATGTTTGTTTCCATAACGTGTTCTTTTTAGCCTGTCCGCTGCAGTCTGGACTCTGTGTAATTATGCAGCCAATCCCTGCTCACCAGCTGGTATAAATATCCTGCTCCAGGGCTGGATAATAGTCAGTGCTTTGGTTGTCAATCCTGCATACATGTCTCTCCTATTTGGTGAATTCTCAGCTTGACTTTCCAGGTATTCCAGCTCCTGTGATTCATCTTCTCCAAGAGACTGACACCAATTACCACCCTGCGGTGCAGCCTGACTCCTGCAGTGTTCCAGCTCTGCTTCCTGGCTTTCTTCTGCGGTCCTGACATCGGCTTCCAGCGTTGGTTCTATTCTGCCTCCAGCTTCCAGCGGTGTCCTGGTATCGTTATTGCTTCCATTATCTACGGCATCGCTCACTAGCTTCTGTGGTAAAGTGTCACTGGCTTCCAGCTTCCAGTGTGTCACATCGATTTCAGCTTCCAGCAGTGATTGGTGTTACCATCTGCCTACAGCGGTGCTTCACGTCATCTCCAGCGGTATTCATATATCGCCCTGCATATCATTCCACACAACATCGTACCACAGTATCCATCGATGCTCACCATCGAACTGTTGCTCCAGTGGTGAGATCAGCACATCTTTCCTCACACCGGTTCCGTCTGGTAGACTCTGGCAATCCTATCTACATCTCTTTAACCTCAGTGTATCAGTGTCTATCCCAGTCTCCTGTCTACCACCTACTGGGCAGTACTTGCTCGTTCCTTATTACAGCGGTTAGCTGTGGCCACGGACTTTCCAACTCCAGATTTTGGCAAGGACTTTGTTATCTTGTTCTGCACAGCCACAGTCTCAAATACCAGTTGCATTCGCAGGAACTGTACTGCATTCTCATTCTGCACTCACTGCTGAAGATATTTAATTGCCAAGACTTATACTGTGTGTTCAATAAACTGATTGTCATATTTTACTTTGTTGTTGTGGCCACACCTTTGGGTTCATGGTGTTTTAACATCCTGTATGTCTAGGAACCTTATCTCACCTCCACAGTTCACCTACATGCCAGCCCCTACATCTAAGGCTTCCCTCAGTCAGACTCAGCCATAAGATGTGACAATAGTTCTATAATGTGTTCCTCTAGTTTTAATAGCAGTATGTTTGGTATATGTTCATCATAAAATCTTCAGAGTGTGGACATGGCCAGAACAAAATAAAACAATGCAGGTCTTCTCAATGTCAACACTAACAGAATGTTGGCAACCGATTCTAGGATTAGGATTAGGATGAGGCTGTGGTTTGGATAAGGTTTAGGGTTAGTTGTCAACTGTATGGAAAATTGCATTGTTGACATGTCAACTGTCAATATTCACAATGTTGATGTTATAGCTGCGTCAATATAGTTGGCAATTGGTCAACCAAGTTATATAATATATATTCTGGGGAAGCCGCTGATAACAGAAGGAGGCGGGGAAACGCGTACATCTCCAAGTTTATTTTTCTACATGCCAGCTGGTTAGCAATAATACCAAATCAAGAGACACAGCAGGAAGGACTTTCTTCACCTCTGTATACACCGCAGCTGCTTTCTATGGATAAGCTCCAGCAGATGGGAGGTATGCTGTGTTAAAGGGATGTAGCTGTAATACCAGCGGTCGGGATCCCGCATACAGGAGACTGACTCCAGTAAAATTCCGGTGCCGGTATCCCCATCTTGGTTTGAAGCCAGCACGCAAGGGGACTCACTGCCTTGCTGCTGGGATATCTTTCTCAACCCATGATAAAGGCTGCACTTTGCTTTTCACCTGAATGACAGATGAGATTGTTACCTTGCATTAGCCCTACTAACCCCCCTCTAATCTACAACTAATTCCTGGCCAGGACAGGGGACTACTAATTTACAGGCTTAGCACATATGCTTCATTAACAAAATACTTGCACATGCTTTATTCTCATGGACATCTTCTGAAATACTGCCCGCTTATGAGGACCTTGGGGCCATTATTAAATACAATGACTTTTTTGTTATACCAGCTGTGACTTTCATTTATTTATTTAATACTGTTTTATGCATATATATTATTATTGTTTACTGATAAATATATAATTGTTAGCACTTTCATATGTGTTGTTTTATGTTTGTGGCAGTGGATAATGCAAATAAAACACAATGTATCATGGTTATGGACTAAACACTTTCTCTTGACCTGACTGTTACATGTGCTGATCCTAGGGATGTAGATGTAATAGGAGCATACAGTACATTCCCTCCCAGTATCTACCATGTGGGACCTAGTACATGTGCTGATCCTAGGGATGTAGATGTAATAGGAGCATACAGTACATTCCATCCCAGTATCTGCCATGTGGGACCCTGTACATGTGCTGATCCTAGGGATGTAGATGTAATAGGAGCATACAGTACATTCCCTCCCAGTATCTGCCATGTGGGACCCTGTACATGTGCTGATCCTAGGGATGTAGATGTAATAGGAGCATACAGTACATTCCCTCCCAGTATCTGCCATGTGGGATCCTGTACATGTGCTGATCCTAGGATGTAGATGTAATATGAGCATACAGTACATTCCCTCCCAGTATCTGCCATGTGGGACCCTGTACATGTGCTGATCCTAGAGATGTAGATGTAATAGGAGCATACAGTACATTCCCTCCCAGTATCTGCCATGTGGGACCCTGTACATGTGCTGATCCTAGGGATGAAGATGTAATAGGAGCATACAGTACATTCTCTCCCAGTATCTGCCATGTGGATCCTGTACATGTGCTGATCCTAGGGATGTAGATGTAATAGGAGCATACAGTACATTCCCTCCCAGTATCTGCCATGTGGGACCCTGTACATGCTGATCCTAGGGATGTAGATGTAATAGGAGCATACAGTACGTTCCCTCCCAGTATCTGCCATGTGGTACCCTGTACATGTGCTGATCCTAGGGATGTAGATGTAATAGGAGTATACAGTACATTCCCTCCCAGTATCTGCCATGTGGGACCCTGTACATGTGCTGATCCTAGGGTTGTAGATGAAATAGGAGCATATAGTACGTTCCCTCCCAGTATCTGCCATGTGGGACCCTGTACATGTGCTGATCCTAGGGATGAAGATGTAATAGGAGCATACAGTACATTCTCTCCCAGTATCTGCCATGTGGATCCTGTACATGTGCTGATCCTAGGGATGTAGATGTAATAGGAGCATACAGTACATTCCCTCCCAGTATCTGCCATTTGGGACCCTGTACATGCTGATCCTAGGGATGTAGATGTAATAGGAGCATACAGTACGTTCCCTCCCAGTATCTGCCATGTGGTACCCTGTACATGTGCTGATCCTAGGGATGTAGCTGTAATAGGAGCATACAGTACATTCCCTCCCAGTATCTACCATGTGGGACCTAGTACATGTGCTGATCCTAGGGATGTAGATGTAATAGGAGCATACAGTACATTCCGTCCCAGTATCTGCCATGTGGGACCTTGTACATGTGCTGATCCTAGGGATGTAGATGTAATAGGAGCATACAGTACATTCCCTCCCAGTATCTGCCATGTGGGACCCTGTACATGTGCTGATCCTAGGGATGTAGATGTAATAGGAGCATACAGTACATTCCCTCCCAGTATCTGCCATGTGGGATCCTGTACATGTGCTGATCCTAGGATGTAGATGTAATATGAGCATACAGTACATTCCCTCCCAGTATCTGCCATGTGGGACCCTGTACATGTGCTGATCCTAGAGCTGTAGATGTAATAGGAGCATACAGTACATTCCCTCCCAGTATCTGCCATGTGGGACCCTGTACATGTGCTGATCCTAGGGATGAAGATGTAATAGGAGCATACAGTACATTCTCTCCCAGTATCTGCCATGTGGATCCTGTACATGTGCTGATCCTAGGGATGTAGATGTAATAGGAGCATACAGTACATTCCATCCCAGTATCTGCCATGTGGGACCCTGTACATGTGCTGATCCTAGGGATGTAGATGTAATAGGAGCATACAGTACATTCCCTCCCAGTATCTGCCATGTGGGACCCTGTACATGTGCTGATCCTAGGGATGTAGATGTAATAGGAGCATACAGTACATTCCCTCCCAGTATCTGCCATGTGGGATCCTGTACATGTGCTGATCCTAGGATGTAGATGTAATATGAGCATACAGTACATTCCCTCCCAGTATCTGCCATGTGGGACCCTGTACATGTGCTGATCCTAGAGATGTAGATGTAATAGGAGCATACAGTACATTCCCTCCCAGTATCTGCCATGTGGGACCCTGTACATGTGCTGATCCTAGGGATGAAGATGTAATAGGAGCATACAGTACATTCTCTCCCAGTATCTGCCATGTGGATCCTGTACATGTGCTGATCCTAGGGATGTAGATGTAATAGGAGCATACAGTACATTCCCTCCCAGTATCTGCCATGTGGGACCCTGTACATGCTGATCCTAGGGATGTAGATGTAATAGGAGCATACAGTACGTTCCCTCCCAGTATCTGCCATGTGGTACCCTGTACATGTGCTGATCCTAGGGATGTAGATGTAATAGGAGCATACAGTACATTCCCTCCCAGTATCTGCCATGTGGGACCCTGTACATGTGCTGATCCTAGGGATGTAGATGTAATAGGAGCATACAGTACATTCCCTCCCAGTATCTGCCATGTGGGACCCTGTACATGTGCTGATCCTAGGGTTGTAGATGAAATAGGAGCATATAGTACGTTCCCTCCCAGTATCTGCCATGTGGGACCCTGTACATGTGCTGATCCTAGGGTTGTAGATGTAATAGGAGCATATAGTACGTTCCCTCCCAGTATCTGCCATGTGGGATCCTAATCATGTGCTGATCCTAGGGATGTAGATGTAATAGGAGCATACAGTACGTTCCCTCCCAGTATCTGCCATTCGGGACCCTGTACATGTTCTGATCCTAGAGATGTAGATGTAATAGGAGCATACAGTACGTTCCCTCCCAGTATCTGCCATGTGGGAACCTGTACATGTGCTGATCCTAGGGATGTAGATGTAATAGGAGCATACAGTACATTTCCTCCCAGTATCTGCCATGTGGGACACTGTACATGTGCTGATCATAGGGATGTAGATGTAATAGGAGCATACAGTACATTCCCTCCCAGTATCTGCCATGTGGGACCCTGTACATGTGCTGATCCTTGGGATGTAGATGTAATAGGAGTATACAGTACATTCCCTCCCAGTTTCTGCCATGTGGGACCCTGTACATGTGCTGATCCTAGGGATGTAGATGTAATAGGAGCATACAGTACATTCCATCCCAGTATCTGCCATGTGGGACCCTGTACATGTACTGATACTAGGGATGTAGATGTAATAGGAGCATACAGTACATTCCCTCCCAGTATCTGCCATGTGGAACCCTGTACATGTGCTGATCCTAGGGATGTAGATGTAATAGGAGCATACAGTACATTCCCTCCCAGTATCTGCCATGTGGGACCCTGTACATGTGCTGATCCTAGGGATGTAGATGTAATAGGAGTATACAGTACATTCCCTCCCAGTATCTGCCATGTGGGACCCTGTACATGTGCTGATCCTAGGGATGTAGATGTAATAGGAGCATACAGTACATTCCCTCCCAGTATCTGCCATGTGGGACCCTGTACATGTGCTGATCCTAGGGTTGTAGATGAAATAGGAGCATATAGTACGTTCCCTCCCAGTATCTGCCATGTGGGACCCTGTACATGTGCTGATCCTAGGGTTGTAGATGTAATAGGAGCATATAGTACGTTCCCTCCCAGTATCTGCCATGTGGGATCCTAATCATGTGCTGATCCTAGGGATGTAGATGTAATAGGAGCATACAGTACGTTCCCTCCCAGTATCTGCCATTCGGGACCCTGTACATGTTCTGATCCTAGAGATGTAGATGTAATAGGAGCATACAGTACGTTCCCTCCCAGTATCTGCCATGTGGGAACCTGTACATGTGCTGATCCTAGGGATGTAGATGTAATAGGAGCATACAGTACATTTCCTCCCAGTATCTGCCATGTGGGACACTGTACATGTGCTGATCATAGGGATGTAGATGTAATAGGAGCATACAGTACATTCCCTCCCAGTATCTGCCATGTGGGACCCTGTACATGTGCTGATCCTAGGGATGTAGATGTAATAGGAGTATACAGTACATTCCCTCCCAGTTTCTGCCATGTGGGACCCTGTACATGTGCTGATCCTAGGGATGTAGATGTAATAGGAGCATACAGTACATTCCATCCCAGTATCTGCCATGTGGGACCCTGTACATGTACTGATACTAGGGATGTAGATGTAATAGGAGCATACAGTACATTCCCTCCCAGTATCTGCCATGTGAAACCCTGTACATGTGCTGATCCTAGGGATGTAGATGTAATAGGAGCATACAGTACATTCCCTCCCAGTATCTGCCATGTGGGACCCTGTACATGTGCTGATCCTAGGGATGTAGATGTAATAGGAGCATACAGTACATTCCCTCCCAGTATCTGCCATGTGGGACCCTGTACATGTGCTGATACTAGGGATGTAGATGTAATAGGAGCATACAGTACATTCCCTCCCAGTATCTGCCATGTGGGACCCTGTACATGTGCTGATCCTAGGGATGTAGATGTAATAGGAACATACAGTACATTCCCTCCCAGTATCTGCCATGTGGGATCCTGTACATGTGCTGATACTAGGGATGTAGATGTAATAGGAGCATACAGTACATTCCCTCCCAGTATCTGCCATGTGGGATCCTGTACATGTGCTGATCCTAGGGATGTAGATGTAATAGGAGCATACAGTATATTCCATCCCAGTATCTGCCATGTGGGACCCTGTACATGTGCTGATCCTAGGGATGTAGATGTAATAGGAGCATACAGTATATTCCCTCCCAGTATCTGCCATGTGGGACCCTGTACATGTTCTGATCCTAGAGATGTAGATGTAATAGGAGCATACAGTACATTCCCTCCCAGTATCTGCCATGTGGGAACCTGTACATGTGCTGATCCTAGGGATGTAGATGTAATAGGAGCATACAGTACATTCCCTCCCAGTATCTGCCATGTGGGACCCTGTACATGTGCTGATCCTACGGATGTAGATGTTATAGGAGCATACAGTACATTCCCTCCCAGTATCTGCCATGTGGGATCCTGTACATGTGCTGATACTAGGGATGTAGATGTAATAGGAGCATACAGTACATTCCCTCCCAGTATCTGCCATGTGGGATCCTGTACATGTGCTGATCCTAGGGATGTAGATGTAATAGGAGCATACAGTATATTCCCTCCCAATATCTGCCATGTGGGACCCTGTACATGTGCTGATCCTAGGGATGTAGATGTAATAGGAGCATACAGTATATTCCCTCCCAGATTCTGCCATGTGGGACCCTGTACATGTGCTGATCCTAGGGATGTAGATGTAATAGGAGCATACAGTACATTCCCTCCCAGTATCTGCCATGTGGGACCCTGTACATGTGCTGATCCTAGGGTTGTAAATGAAATAGGAGCATATAGTACGTTCTCTCCCAGTATCTGCCATGTGGGACCCTGTACATGTGCTGATCCTAGGGTTGTAGATGTAATAGGAGCATATAGTACGTTCCCTCCCAGTATCTGCCATGTGGGATCCTGTACATGTGCTGATCCTAGGGATGTAGATGTAATAGGAGCATACAGTACATTCCCTCCCAGTATTTGCCATGTGGGATCTTGTACATGTGCTGATCCTAGGGATGTAGATGTAATAGGAGCATACAGTACGTTCCCTCCCAGTATCTGCCATTCGGGACCCTGTACATGTGCTGATCCTAGGGATGTAGATGTAATAGGAGCATACAGTACATTTCCTCCCAGTATCTGCCATGTGGGACACTGTACATGTGCTGATCCTAGGGATGTAGATGTAATAGGAGCATACAGTACATTCCCTCCCAGTATCTGCCATGTGGGACCCTGTACATGTGCTGATCCTAGGGTTGTAGATGTAATAGGAGCATACAGTACATTCCCTCCCAGTATTTGCCATGTGGGATCTTGTACATGTGCTGATCCTAGGGATGTAGATGTAATAGGAGCATACAGTACGTTCCCTCCCAGTATCTGCCATGTGGGACCCTGTACATGTGCTGATCCTAGGGATGTAGATGTAATAGGAGCATACAGTACATTCCCTCCCAGTATCTGCCATGTGGGAACCTGTACATGTGCTGATCCTAGGGATGTAGATGTAATAGGAGCATACAGTACATTTCCTCCCAGTTTCTGCCATGTGGGACCCTGTACATGTGCTGATCCTAGGGATGTAGATGTAATAGGAGTATACAGTACATTCCCTCCCAGTATCTGCCATGTGGGACCCTGTACATGTGCTGATCCTAGGGATGTAGATGTAATAGGAGCATACAGTACATTCCCTCCCAGTATCTGCCATGTGGGACCCTGTACATGTGCTGATCCCAGGGATGTAGATGTAATAGGAGCATACAGTACGTTCCCTCCCAGTATCTGCCATTCGGGACCCTGTACATGTTCTGATCCTATAGATGTAGATGTAATAGGAGCATACAGTACATTCCCTCCCAGTATCTGCCATGTGGGACCCTGTACATGTGCTGATCCTAGGGATGTAGATGTAATAGGAGCATACAGTACATTCCCTCCCAGTATCTGCCATGTGGGACACTGTATATGTGCTGATCCTAGGGATGTAGATGTAATAGGAGCATACAGTACATTCCCTCCCAGTTTCTGCCATGTGGGACCCTGTACATGTGCTGATCCTAGGGATGTAGATGTAATAGGAGCATACAGTACATTCCCTCCCAGTATCTGCCATGTGGGACCCTGTACATGTGCTGATCCTAGGGATGTAGATGTAATAGGAGCATACAGTACATTCCCTCCCAGTATCTGCCATGTGGGACCCTGTACATGTGCTGATACTAGGGATGTAGATGTAATAGGAGCATACAGTACATTCCCTCCCAGTATCTGCCATGTGGGACCCTGTACATGTGCTGATCCTAGGGATATAGATGTAATAGGAGTATACAGTACATTCCCTCCCAGTATCTGCCATGTGGGACCCTGTACATGTTAGTGATGAGCGGGTTCGGTTCCTCGGAATCCGAACCCGCCCGAACTTCAGCTTTTTTTACACGGATCCGAGCGACTCGGATCTTCCCGCCTTGCTCGGTTAACCCGAGCGCGCCCGAACGTCATCATGACGCTGTCGGATTCTCGCGAGGCTCGGATTCTATCGCGAGACTCGGATTCTATATAAGGAGCCGCGCGTCACCGCCATTTTACACGTGCATTGAGATTGATAGTGAGAGGACGTGGCTGGCGTCCTCTCCGTTTAGAGAAGAAATAGATAGGAGAGTGAGAGTGAGACAGTGTCACTTCATTTACTGGAGCTTAGGAGGAGTACTCAGACAGAGAGTGCAGAATTTTGCTGATAGTATTAGTTAGTTATACTAGTGACAGAGTGAGACAGTGACACTTCATTTACTGGAGCTTAGGAGGAGTACTCAGACAGAGAGTGCAGAATTTTGCTGATAGTATTAGTTAGTTATACTAGTGACTGACCAGTGACCACCAGTGCAGTTTTATATTATTTAATATAATCCGTTCTCTGCCTGAAAAAACGATACACAGTGACTCAGTCACATACCATATCTGTGCTCAGCCCAGTGTGCTGCTGCATCATCTATGTATAATATCTGACTGTGCTCACACAGCTTAATTGTGGGGGAGACTGGGGAGCAGTTAGGTTATAGCTGGAGCCAGGAGTACATATTAAAATTAAACAGTGCACACTTTTTTTCTGCAGGAGTGCCACTGCCAGTGTGACTGACCAGTGACCTGACCACCAGTATATAGTATACTATATTGTATTGTGAATGTCTGCCTGTAAAAGTTAAACACACGTCGTGTGACTTGTGTGGTGTTTTTTTATTCTATAAAATAAAAAACTCATTCTGCTGACAGACAGTGTCCAGCAGGTCCGTCATTATATAATATATACCTGTCCGGCTGCAGTAGTGATATATATATATTTTTTATATCATTATTTATCATCCAGTCGCAGCAGACACAGTACGGTAGTTCACGGCTGTAGCTACCTCTGTGTCGGCACTCGGCAGTCCATCCATAATTGTATACCACCTACCCGTGGTTTTTTTTTTCTTTCTTCTTTATACATACTACATCTCATTATCATCCAGTCTATATTAGCAGCAGACACAGTACAGTACGGTAGTCCACGGCTGTAGCTACCTCTGTGTCGGCACTCGGCAGTCCGTCCATAATTGTATACCACCTACCCGTGGTTTTTTTTTTCTTTCTTCTTTATACATACTACATCTCATTATCAACCAGTCTATATTAGCAGCAGACACAGTACGGTAGTCCACGGCTGTAGCTACCTCTGTGTCGGCACTCGGCAGTCCATCCATAATTGTATACCACCTACCCGTGGTTTTTTTTTCTTTCTTCTTTATACATACTACATCTCATTATCATCCAGTCTATATTAGCAGCAGACACAGTACAGTACGGTAGTCCACGGCTGTAGCTACCTCTGTGTCGGCACTCGGCAGTCCATCCATAATTGTATACCACCTACCCGTGGTTTTTTTTTCTTTCTTCTTTATACATACATACTACATCTCTTTATCAACCAGTCTATATTAGCAGCAGACACAGTACGGTAGTCCACGGCTGTAGCTACCTCTGTGTCGGCACTCGGCAGTCCATCCATAATTGTATACCACCTACCCGTGGTTTTTTTTTCTTTCTTCTTTATACATACATACTACATCTCTTTATCAACCAGTCTATATTAGCAGCAGACACAGTACGGTAGTCCACGGCTGTAGCTACCTCTGTGTCGGCACTCGGCAGTCCATCCATTATTGTATACCACCTACCCGTGGTTTTTTTTTCTTTCTTCTTTATACATACATACTACATCTCTTTATCAACCAGTCTATATTTGCAGCAGACACAGTACGGTAGTCCACGGCTGTAGCTACCTCTGTGTCGGCACTCGGCAGTCCATCCATAATTGTATACCACCTAACCGTGGTTTTTTTTTCTTTCTTCTTTATACATACATACTACATCTCATTATCATCCAGTCTATATTAGCAGCAGACACAGTACAGTACGGTAGTCCACGGCTGTAGCTACCTCTGTGTCGGCACTCGGCAGTCCGTCCATAATTGTATACCACCTACCCGTGGTTTTTTTTTCTTTCTTCTTTATACATACATACTACATCTCTTTATCAACCAGTCTATATTAGCAGCAGACACAGTACGGTAGTTCACGGCTGTAGCTACCTCTGTGTCGGCACTCGGCAGTCCATCCATAATTGTATACCACCTACCCGTGGTTTTTTTTTTCTTTCTTCTTTATACATACTACATCTCATTATCATCCAGTCTATATTAGCAGCAGACACAGTACAGTACGGTAGTCCACGGCTGTAGCTACCTCTGTGTCGGCACTCGGCAGTCCATCCATAATTGTATACCACCTACCCGTGGTTTTTTTTTCTTTCTTCTTTATACATACATACTACATCTCATTATCAACCAGTCTATATTAGCAGCAGACACAGTACGGTAGTCCACGGCTGTAGCTACCTCTGTGTCGGCACTCGGCAGTCCGTCCATAATTGTATACCACCTACCCGTGGTTTTCTTTTCTTTCTTCTTTATACATACATACTACATCTCATTATCATCCAGTCTATATTAGCAGCAGACACAGTATAGTACAATAGTCCACGGCTGTAGCTACCTCTGTGTCGGCACTCGGCAGTCCATCCATAATTGTATACTAGTATCCATCCATCTCCATTGTTTACCTGAGGTGCCTTTTAGTTGTGCCTATTAAAATATGGAGAACAAAAATGTTGAGGTTCCAAAATTAGGGAAAGATCAAGATCCACTTCCACCTCGTGCTGAAGCTGCTGCCACTAGTCATGGCCGAGATGATGAAATGCCAGCAACGTCGTCTGCCAAGGCCGATGCCCAATGTCATAGTACAGAGCATGTCAAATCCAAAACACCAAATATCAGTAAAAAAAGGACTCCAAAACCTAAAATAAAATTGTCGGAGGAGAAGCGTAAACTTGCCAATATGCCATTTACCACACGGAGTGGCAAGGAACGGCTGAGGCCCTGGCCTATGTTCATGGCTAGTTGTTCAGCTTCACATGAGGATGGAGGCACTAAGCCTCTCGCTAGAAAAATGAAAAGACTCAAGCTGGCAAAAGCAGTAGCACCGCAAAGAACTGTGCGTTCTTCGAAATCCCAAATCCACAAGGAGAGTCCAATTGTGTCGGTTGCGATGCCTGACCTTCCCAACACTGGATGTGAAGAGCATGCGCCTTCCACCATTTGCACGCCCCCTGCAAGTGCTGGAAGGAGCACCCGCAGTCCAGTTCCTGATAGTCAGATTGAAGATGTCAGTGTTGAAGTACACCAGGATGAGGAGGATATGGGTGTTGCTGGCGCTGGGGAGGAAATTGACCAGGAGGATTCTGATGGTGAGGTGGTTTGTTTAAGTCAGGCACCCGGGGAGACACCTGTTGTCCATGGGAGGAATATGGCCGTTGACATGCCTGGTGAAAATACCAAAAAAATCAGCTCTTCGGTGTGGAACTATTTCAACAGAAATGCGGACAACAGGTGTCAAGCCGTGTGTTCCCTTTGTCAAGCTGTAATAAGTAGGGGTAAGGACGTTAACCACCTCGGAACATCCTCCCTTATACGTCACCTGCAGCGCATTCATAATAAGTCAGTGACAAGTTCAAAAACTTTGGGTGACAGCGGAAGCAGTCCACTGACCAGTAAATCCCTTCCTCTTGTAACCAAGCTCACGCAAACCACCCCACCAACTCCCTCAGTGTCAATTTCCTCCTTCCCCAGGAATGCCAATAGTCCTGCAGGCCATGTCACTGGCAATTCTGACGATTCCTCTCCTGCCTGGGATTCCTCCGATGCATCCTTGCATGTAACGCCTACTGCTGCTGGCGCTGCTGTTGTTGCTGCTGGGAGTCGATGGTCATCCCAGAGGGGAAGTCGTAAGACCACTTTTACTACTTCCACCAAGCAATTGACTGTCCAACAGTCCTTTGCGAGGAAGATGAAATATCACAGCAGTCATCCTACAGCAAAGCGGATAACTGAGGCCTTGGCATCCTGGGTGGTGAGAAACGTGGTTCCGGTATCCATCATTACTGCAGAGCCAACTAGAGACTTGTTGGAGGTACTGTGTCCCCGGTACCAAATACCATCTAGGTTCCATTTCTCTAGGCAGGCGATACCGAAAATGTACACAGACCTCAGAAAAAGAGTCACCAGTGTCCTAAAAAATGCAGCTGTACCCAATGTCCACTTAACCACGGACATGTGGACAAGTGGAGCAGGGCAGGGTCAGGACTATATGACTGTGACAGCCCACTGGGTAGATGTATGGACTCCCGCCGCAAGAACAGCAGCGGCGGCACCAGTAGCAGCATCTCGCAAACGCCAACTCTTTCCTAGGCAGGCTACGCTTTGTATCACCGGTTTCCAGAATACGCACACAGCTGAAAACCTCTTACGGCAACTGAGGAAGATCATCGCGGAATGGCTTACCCCAATTGGACTCTCCTGTGGATTTGTGGCATCGGACAACGCCAGCAATATTGTGTGTGCATTAAATATGGGCAAATTCCAGCACGTCCCATGTTTTGCACATACATTGAATTTGGTGGTGCAGAATTTTTTAAAAAACGACAGGGGCGTGCAAGAGATGCTGTCGGTGGCCAGAAGAATTGCCGGACACTTTCGGCGTACAGGCACCACGTACAGAAGACTGGAGCACCACCAAAAACTACTGAACCTGCCCTGCCATCATCTGAAGCAAGAAGTGGTAACGAGGTGGAATTCAACCCTCTATATGCTTCAGAGGTTGGAGGAGCAGCAAAAGGCCATTCAAGCCTATACAATTGAGCACGATATAGGAGGTGGAATGCACCTGTCTCAAGCGCAGTGGAGAATGATTTCAACGTTGTGCAAGGTTCTGATGCCCTTTGAACTTGCCACACGTGAAGTCAGTTCAGACACTGCCAGCCTGAGTCAGGTCATTCCCCTCATCAGGCTTTTGCAGAAGAAGCTGGAGACATTGAAGGAGGAGCTAACACGGAGCGATTCCGCTAGGCATGTGGGACTTGTGGATGGAGCCCTTAATTCGCTTAACAAGGATTCACGGGTGGTCAATCTGTTGAAATCAGAGCACTACATTTTGGCCACCATGCTCGATCCTAGATTTAAAGCCTACCTTCGATCTCTCTTTCCGGCAGACACAAGTCTGCTGGGGTTGAAAGACCTGCTGGTGAGAAAATTGTCAAGTCAAGCGGAACGCGACCTGTCAACATCTCCTCCTTCACATTCTCCCGCAACTGGGGGTGCGAGGAAAAGGCTCAGAATTCCGAGCCCACCCGCTGGCGGTGATGCAGGGCAGTCTGGAGCGACTGCTGATGCTGACATCTGGTCCGGACTGAAGGACCTGACAACGATTACGGACATGTCGTCTACTGTCACTGCATATGATTCTCTCAACATTGAAAGAATGGTGGAGGATTATATGAGTGACCGCATCCAAGTAGGCACGTCACACAGTCCGTACTTATACTGGCAGGAAAAAGAGGCAATTTGGAGGCCCTTGCACAAACTGGCTTTATTCTACCTAAGTTGCCCTCCCACAAGTGTGTACTCCGAAAGAGTGTTTAGTGCCGTCGCTCACCTTGTCAGCAATCGGCGTACGAGGTTACATCCAGAAAATGTGGAGAAGATGATGTTCATTAAAATGAATTATAATCAATTCCTCCGCGGAGACATTGACCAGCAGCAATTGCCTCCACAAAGTACACAGGGAGCTGAGATGGTGGATTCCAGTGGGGACGAATTGATAATCTGTGAGGAGGGGGATGTACACGGTGATATATCGGAGGATGATGATGAGGTGGACATCTTGCCTCTGTAGAGCCAGTTTGTGCAAGGAGAGATTAATTGCTTCTTTTTTGGGGGGGGTCCAAACCAACCCGTCATATCAGTCACAGTCGTGTGGCAGACCCTGTCACTGAAATGATGGGTTGGTTAAAGTGTGCATGTCCTGTTTATACAACATAAGGGTGGGTGGGAGGGCCCAAGGACAATTCCATCTTGCACCTCTTTTTTCTTTTATTTTTCTTTGCGTCATGTGCTGTTTGGGGAGGGTTTTTTGGAAGGGCCATCCTGCGTGACACTGCAGTGCCACTCCTAGATGGGCCCGGTGTTTGTGTCGGCCACTAGGGTCGCTTATCTTACTCACACAGTCAGCTACCTCATTGCGCCTCTTTTTTTCTTTGCGTCATGTGCTGTTTGGGGAGGGTTTTTTGGAAGGGCCATCCTGCGTGACACTGCAGTGCCACTCCTAGATGGGCCCGGTGTTTGTGTCGGCCACTAGGGTCGCTTATCTTACTCACACAGTCAGCTACCTCATTGCGCCTCTTTTTTTCTTTGCGCCATGTGCTGTTTGGGGAGGGTTTTTTGGAAGGGCCATCCTGCGTGACACTGCAGTGCCACTCCTAGATGGGCCCGGTGTTTGTGTCGGCCACTAGGGTCGCTTATCTTACTCACACAGTCAGCTACCTCATTGCGCCTCTTTTTTTCTTTGCGTCATGTGCTGTTTGGGGAGGGTTTTTTGGAAGGGACATCCTGCGTGACACTGCAGTGCCACTCCTAGATGGGCACGGTGTTTGTGTCGGCCACTAGGGTCGCTTATCTTACTCACACAGCGACCTCGGTGCAAATTTTAGGACTAAAAATAATATTGTGAGGTGTGAGGTATTCAGAATAGACTGAAAATGAGTGTAAATTATGGTTTTTGAGGTTAATAATACTTTGGGATCAAAATGACCCCCAAATTCTATGATTTAAGCTGTTTTTTAGGGTTTTTTGAAAAAAACACCCGAATCCAAAACACACCCGAATCCGACAAAAAAAATTCGGTGAGGTTTTGCCAAAACGCGGTCGAACCCAAAACACGGCCGCGGAACCGAACCCAAAACCAAAACACAAAACCCGAAAAATTTCCGGCGCTCATCTCTAGTACATGTGCTGATCCTAGGGATGTAGATGTAATAGGAGCATACAGTACATTCCCTCCCAGTATCTACCATGTGGGATCCTGTACATGTGCTGATACTAGGGATGTAGATGTAATAGGAGCATACAGTACATTCCCTCCCAGTATCTGCCATGTGGGACCTGTACATGTGCTGATCCTAGGGATGTAGATGTAATAGGAGCATACAGTACATTCCCCCCCAGTACCTGCCATGTGGGATCCTGTACATGTGCTGATACTAGGGATGTAGATGTAATAGGAGCATACAGTACATTCCCTCCCAGTATCTGCCATGTGTGATCCTGTACATGTGCTGATCCTAGGGATGTAGATGTAATAGGAGCATACAGTATATTCCCTCCCAGTATCTGCCATGTGGGACCCTGTACATGTGCTGATCCTAGGGATGTAGATGTAATAGGAGCATACAGTACATTACCTCCCAGTATCTGCCATGTGGGACCCTGTACATGTGCTGATCCTAGGGATGTAGATGTAATAGGAGCATACAGTACATTCCCTCCCTGTATCTGCCATGTGGGACCCTGTACATGTGCTGATCCTAGGGATGTAGATGTAATAGGAGCATACAGTACATTCCCTCCCAGTATCTGCCATGTGGGATCCTGTACATGTGCTGATCCTAGGGATGTAGATGTAATAGGAGCATACAGTACATTCCCTCCCAGTATCTGCCATGTGGGATCCTGTACATGTGCTGATCCTAGGGATGTAGATGTAATAGGAGCATACAGTACATTCCCTCCCAGTATCTGCCATGTGGGACCCTGTACATGTGCTGATCCTAGGGATGTAGATGTAATAGGAGCATACAGTACATTCCCTCCCAGTATCTGCCCTGTGGGATCCTGTACATATGCTGATCCTAGGGATGTAGATGTAATAGGAGCATACAGTATATTCCCTCCCAGATTCTGCCATGTGGGACCCTGTACATGTGCTGATCCTAGGGATGTAGATGTAATAGGAGCATACAGTACATTCCCTCCCAGTATCTGCCATGTGGGACCCTGTACATGTGCTGATCCTAGGGTTGTAGATGAAATAGGAGCATATAGTACGTTCCCTCCCAGTATCTGCCATGTGGGACCCTGTACATGTGCTGATCCTAGGGTTGTAGATGTAATAGGAGCATATAGTACGTTCCCTCCCAGTATCTGCCATGTGGGACCCTGTACATGTGCTGATCCTAGGGATGTAGATGTAATAGGAGCATACAGTACGTTCCCTCCCAGTATCTGCCATTCGGGACCCTGTACATGTTCTGATCCTAGAGATGTAGATGTAATAGGAGCATACAGTACATTCCCTCCCAGTATCTGCCATGTGGGACCCTGTACATGTGCTGATCCTAGGGATGTAGATGTAATAGGAGCATACAGTACATTCCCTCCCAGTATCTGCCATGTGGGACCCTGTACATGTGCTGATCCTAGGGATGTAGATGTAATAGGAGCATACAGTACATTCCCTCCCAGTATCTGCCATGTGGGACCCTGTACATGGGCTGATCCTAGTGTCAAAGTCAGAAAAATATCTCTATGCACACTACCATATTTGCAC
This sequence comes from Pseudophryne corroboree, assembly GCF_028390025.1. Lineage (NCBI taxonomy): Eukaryota > Metazoa > Chordata > Amphibia > Anura > Myobatrachidae > Pseudophryne > Pseudophryne corroboree. The sequence continues at coordinate 368,655,954 of NC_086453.1, forward strand.
CTCACACAGGTCCGTGCTGCGCATGCGTACGCTCTCCCGTACGTGCGCATACTCACAGTCGCGGGCACCCGCAGGCGCATGGTATGCGTATTTACGGTAGAGTTTATGCGATCGTAGCGTGCGACTCAATCATTACATATTTTCACTAATAATGTATTTTGTAGATCATGGTCCCTTTGATAGATTCTGAAAGTTTGGTTAATATAGAATGTTTATGAACAGAGGAATCCCTCTTTGTTTGATACGAAGGGTCAGACAGGAGTAATACAGTGGTGTTTAGTATCCATCGGAAGAATATTTAATTAGAAATATTCCGGTGTTGGTTTGAAACAGATCAATCGCTCGTGCGAATAGTTATGGACATAAGAAGTTTATGAACATTTACTTTATTTGCACTTTATTACCCATGCGGCGGGAAACCCAGTTTCCCTCCCACCTGAGCAGTTGGGAATAGTCACAGCCCACCTGTATGAATCAACCTATGACCTTTTGTTATAATGCGAAGCCGAATTCCTATGTCCAATGAACAATGAGATTGTAGGGACCATTGAATTGTATTGTGTGTGGGGCATAAATAGGCAGGCCGACCGTATCCAGTTCTCTCTCTTCAACGGTTCTCATTGCTGATAATCGGGAGCTGGATATCGAGGCGCATGCGATCGTTTCCCCTTGTGCGTAAGTTTTCTCCGTAATCATATTGTCTTACTGTGAGCCATCTCTCTCTCTCTCTGTCTGTCTCTCTCTCTCTCTCTCTCTATCTCTCTCGTATTTTCCTTTAATTATATTGTATTGTATTTCCTGTCTAGTTTATCTGGTTAGTTGGTTTATGTTATATTGTAGTGTATCATTTGTACTGTGATTCCTTTTTGCAAGTATAATAGTTATAATACATATAATAGGTTTTGGACCCTAAGCCCAGGTATCTGTGTATTCTTTATAAGGGTTAAGTATTCTCTGAGCGTCGGTGACGCCCAAGCAGCTTTGTAGTTAATCAGGTTACACCAGGTTGCACTTACACTCTGTCTCCACACTAAGGTATACTGTGTATCTCATCGTTAAAGGTATAGATATAAAGGTTTAACGTTGTAAGCGTCTGCACCGCTGGTGATCTCCTCGTGGTCCCGAGCGTACGCTACGCTATAGCGAATTATTACGTTAGTCGGCAGCCAATAGCGTGCCTGCCTGTGATCACTGGGCCGTAAGCGAACGTGACGCTTGAGCGTCTCGACTACGGTTGAGCGATCGCTACACAACTTGCGTACCCTTACGGTACTTCTTACGTAGATAGCGTACAGTGTTCTTAGACCTCTTAAAGTGTTTTATATACGATAAATATTTAGCTTTATCAATTGGCGGCTCGCCCGTCCTTCACATATCTGCACTAGGTAGATCAGCAGACATTATCCCTCAGCAAAGGGCGGGAGGTTGTATTCCTCGTAGTGCTGACAGGATAAGCGTCTGCTTCACTTAGGTAAAGAGTGCTGAAGGAATCCGGGAACCGGAGGTAAGAACAAAACGCTAGTGTCTTTTAAAACTGTTTATTTTTCTGTCTTGCGTACACACGCACGCACACATATATATCTGCATTTCCTTTTCTTTTTCATTTTCGTATATCACTCTCCTGTCTGCCAGTTTTATAGTTGATAGAAGTGCTAAAAAAGATTTGCCGTTATTTCATAGTTTAAGAGTAAAGGTAATATAGTTAAAAGATAGACAAAACACACAGTTTTGCCTGGGAGATAAGGCGAAGTCAGTGTGTTGTGTGGTAGATGATCAAGGATCATCTACATTGATAAAAGTATAAATTGTGTTACGGTGGATCTTTGCTTTGCGTATACGTGTCTCTAACAAAGACCTGCGTACGCAATCCAAAGGCCGACGCACGCAGCGTACGTTACGCAACGGAGCGTCCGGTTACGCCCACGTAGCTCAAGTCACGATAAGTTGATTTTTAACGCAAAGTTGATTTTTTAACGCAAAGCGATAAATAACGCGAGGCGAAAAATAACGCAAGTCTATTTTTGGGTGTCCGAAATTTTAATTAACAGATCCTGCTCCTAATTGGTAACACACCTGATCTGAAGAAAAATTTCTGCGCAGAAATAGAAATAGAAACAAAAGTGTACATGTGATGAGTGAGTGTTTTTACAATTTTTAAAGGTTGAACCACAAGAAAAGTCGAGTACTCGTGAGGTACATGCTTGTAAGTGACGTGCACGGTGGCTAGGGAGGCATCTCTGGTTAAATATACAATTTTGAGCATTAGAGTATAGCAGACCAGGAGGTCATACTGTAACAAGACCAGGAGGTCATACTGTAACAAGACCAGGAGGTCATAACAGACCAGGAGGTCCAGGTACAGCCGACAAGGAAGTCCGCTATACAGTTCACAGGCACAACACCGAAAAGGGTTGGTGCAACACCCATATAGGCCATATAAGCTCTGGCTGAAGGAATTCGCAGTCGTAAGTTTCGATTCCATTGGTCTTTCCGTACATAAGCTTAGTTGTTTGTGTACTGAACGACTGGACCGCACGTAAGTGTGTGCAGTAGTTAGTAATCTGACCTAATACCATTAGAGTAAAGGGGTCACAAACGCTATCTGTACACTCTAACGTGATTTGTGTAATTTTTTTATTTTAAGGGAAGTTCGCTGCTCACTCAGGAACTATCCAGCAACCAATAGTTACTGGAAAGAGTAAGTGTTCTTCGGATAACCCTCGCAGGTTCCAGTAAATAGAGGTTCAGGTCGCAGGGGCCCTAGGTCGAGTACGCCAGCACCATATCGGTGTGATCAGGTCGTATTGGTCGGCGTGGGCGAGTGAGTGGGGTACTCGGTAAACCGCCACCGTCAGCCTATTGTTGACATTTGGTTTTTCGTAAGGGTTGGCTAAATAAAGCAACACTTTCGAACTATGGGGGCCACTTGTTCAGGTAGGGGGCGATCAACCTCGGTTCGGGTTGATTCAGTGGTCCGACCAATTGGGTCGGCCAGGTATATAATGTGTGAGAAATATGGAAGTCACACAGAAACTTTATGTGATGAATGGGAGAGAATGACTGTACATGACGGGGAGAAATTCCCAAGAGTAGGGAGCTTCAGCTCAGAAGTGTTACAAAATTTAAGGAGGAGGATATGTCTCATAAAATCAACAAAGAGACGAATCCAGCATTATGATTATTTACAGTTGTGGCAACAGGAAGGTGAGATACAGAGAGGTTTGGCTCAGGCGGCGGGATCTGGCTCTAACAGAAAACTGATTGCCACGGCCCCACCGCCACCATACATATCAGGAGAGAAGTTGATTACGGAGAAAGACGCACTAAGGTGTAACACAAAATCACTTAGTAACTGTGTAAACGTTAATGATAATGTTAACCCATTAACCCATGCAAGTATTAACCCGTGCAAGTTGTACCCTGTTTTGAACTTTCCTCAGGAGTGTGATCAAGAGGACGAATCGGCAACGATTTCAGCGCTCTCTCTAGCAGCCACCATAGCAGAGACCACAGTAGGCACAGCTCCACCCACGAGATTAGTAAAGGCCCCTAGCGGAGGGATAGGTGAGGTCGTATCAACTGGTAAGTACGGCACCATGCATTATGCTGAAACTATTTCACCACAGCCTGTAGAATCTACACAGAATGAGGTTGTTAGAATTACACCTGTTAGAGTAATAGCAGTGCCAAATGGGAAAACAGACGCATCAGGAGCCACTCCCATTAGGAACATTGCCATGTACACCCCATTTTCCCGAATGGAATTAAGGACCATAGTGTCTGAATTTCCTGACCCTAGAAAAGACTTAGTTGCCAGTCAAAAATACATCAGAGACTTAGGTAACACTGCAGAGCCCAACAATAAAGACTGGCAGATACTGCTGAGAGCATGTTTACCCTCAAATGTCGACGCAACTCAATTTTTAGCTGATTGCGGACTAGATCATGATGTACCTCTTACAGATGTGTACAACCAAGATAATGTGAAGAGAATAAACTTGCAGCTAAAAGAGTATTTCCCAGCGGTAGCTAAATGGAATAAGATATTCTCCATTTAACAGAAGGAGTCAGAGACAGCTGCAGAGTATTTTCACAGAGCATTATTAGAAATGGCAAAATACACAGGCATAGAGGACATTAAAACAGACACAAACCATCGGGAAGTAGCAGTATCGGTACTGATGGATGGTTTAAAAGAGTCATTGAAGACTAGGGTACAGACCACACAACCATGTTGGCGAGGTCTGTCTGTGGCTACTTTGAGAGAGGCTGCTATTGATCACGATAGAAACATCACCAGACACAGGGAACAACAAGGTGATAAATTAATGTCAGTAAGTATACAGGCTCTGACCAGAAGGCAGCCTTTGTTTGTATCACCAAATCCTGTGGGTAAGTCAAGTATGGTTACTTGTTATTCTTGTCACAAACAGGGACACATGGCAGGAGATTGTAGAGTAAAGAATCCACGAAACTCATACCAACCCCCTAGACAACGACACGACACACGACATTGGGAGCAAGGTCCGCAGAAACGGAGTTATGAGCCACATACAGGGGAAACAAAAAGATATCCCCCAAACAGAGACTGGCATGCCTCTGGTAGTTCCCAACTATCTCCCTCACAAGTAGTTGCTGCCAGCGGGATTCAGGGAGGTCACCATACCCAATAGGGGTGTGGCCATACCTGTAATCTGCAGCCAGTAAAATTAATTGCCAACATTGGAAGTGAACCCGAGATCGCAATTAATGTAGCTGGTAAAACTTTAAACTTTCTTGTAGACACAGGGGCGGCCAAGTCAGTGATAAATTCGACAGTGGGCATGAGAACCACTGGTAGGACAATTCCAGCCATGGGAGTAACAGGAGTAGTCCAGCACTACCCTGTTAGCAAACCAGCCGAGATTACAATAGGGCCTTTGCATACCAAGCATTCCTTTTTGCTGGCTGCATCGGCACCAACCAATCTCCTGGGAAGAGACTTACTGTGTAAAATGGGGTGCGTCATTTATTGTACTCCTGAAGGTGTATTCTTGGACATACCTGAGAAACACGCTCAGGAAGTACGAGATATGTTAGACTCCCCATCAAAATTAATGTCACATACCATTATGACAAATAGGAATCCATCCCAAATAGAAGAGATGACATCTCAGATACCAGAGTCACTTTGGACAAAAGACGGACAAGACACTGGATTAATGGCAAACGTAGCTCCAGTAGTTGTACAAGTAAAAGATGGTAGGATAGCTCCAAAAATCCCACAGTACCCTCTGAAGCCAGAGGTGGAGTTAGGAGTTTACCCAGTAATAGAGCGCTTGCTACAACAGGGCATTCTGGTAAGAACGTCCAGCACTGCTAATAGTCCCATCTTCCCTGTTAAAAAGAGTGGGGGGAGGGGTTACAGACTAGTGCAGGATCTAAGGGGAATTAACAAAATAGTTGAGAGTCAGTTCCCCGTAGTGCCAAATCCAGCTGTCATCCTAATGCAAATCCCTCCCACTGCCAAATTTTTCACTGTTATTGACCTCTGCTCCGCTTTCTTTTCGGTACCTCTGCACCCTGACAGCCAATATTTGTTTGCATTCACATACAGAGGAGTCCAATACACGTGGACTCGATTACCCCAAGGTTTCATAGGTAGTCCAAGTATATTTTCTCAGGCTTTGCATGATTGTTTACAGTCTTTCCAACCAGACAGTGGATCAGTATTGATACAGTATGTGGACGATTTATTACTGTGTTCAGATTCACTGGAAGCATCTCTGAAGGATACGAAACAGCTCCTGTTTCATCTTTCAAACACCGGACACAAGGTGTCCAAAGACAAGTTACAATTATGCCAAACTAAGGTAAAATATTTGGGACACTGTCTAACACAAGGACTGAGACACCTGACCGCTGATAGAATCCAAGCAATTAGAGACATGACTCTGCCACAAACCCAGCAACAGATCAGAACATTTTTAGGAATGTGTGGGTATTGCCGTAATTGGATCCCAGGGTTTTCCATTTTGGCGTTACCTTTGCAGGAAATGGTCTCCTCAAACAAACCTGATAGGATTTTGCATACAGACGAGTCCGAAACAGCATTTGAGAGACTCAAACAGTGCCTAACGCAGGCACCAGCACTAGGTATGCCAGACTATGGGAAACCCTTTGAACTATACGGAACAGAAAGTGCTGGTTGCGCGGCAGGTGTACTAACCCAAAAACACGGTGATGCCAGCAGGCCAGTTGCATACTACAGCGCTCAGCTAGACACGGTAGCGCGATCCCTCCCCACATGCTTGCGAAGCGTTGCTGCGATAGCATTGCTAGTGACAAAAAGCGAAGATGTCGTGCTAGGCCACAACCTCACAATCCATACGCCACATGCAGTATCAGCCTTATTGAATTCTGCCCAAACCAGACACGTCTCATCAGCGAGGTTTACAAGATGGGAATTGGCACTAATGGCCCCCGTAAACATCACCATAAGGAGATGCAGTGCATTAAATCCTGCAACGTATCTCCCAGGTGTGCCTGGTCAGGCACAAAGGGTGGAAGGTGAGAGTGATGGGGAAGGAGGATTTAATACAAAGGAAGATACACATGATTGTATGGAATATTTGACCCAAAATTTTACCGCAAGGCCTGACATCAGTGACAACCCACTGAAAGATGCAGAACTCACGTTCTACACGGACGGTAGTTGCCATAGACAGTCAGACTCGGGAGACTTGTGTACTGGATACGCAGTCGTAGATGACCAAGACACCATAGAAGCGGAACCGCTAGGCCCACCTCACTCAGCCCAGGTTGCTGAACTGGTCACCCTAACCAGAGCATGTGAATTGGCTAAAGGTAAGTCAGCCAATATCTACACCGATTCTAGATACGCATTCGGGGTAGTCCATGATTTCGGAGCCCTATGGCGCCTCAGAAATTTCATGACGGCAGCTGGTACACCGGTAGCGCATGCAGCTCACATAAAAAGGCTTCTAACAGCGATACAGGAACCCGACAGAGTGGCTGTTATCAAATGTAAAGCACACACATATAGCCAAGACCCGGTATCACTTGGTAACAGCCGAGCGGACGAAGCTGCTAAGTTAGCAGCTGCTACCCCCAGACAGACAGACACCACACAATTGATGGTATTTAATACCATTAACACACAGAAGTTGTGTGAAATGCAAAATTTGTGTTCCACACAGGAAAAGGCAGTCTGGAAGGCAAAGGGATGTGGCCAGGAGTCCTCAGGACTCTGGACAGATGGACATGGTAAACCAGTGGCCCCCAGAACATATCTTCCATGTCTGGCTGAAGCAGCTCACGGGCTGACTCATCTAGGCAAGGAAGGGATGTGCAAATTGGTAAGAGCCTATTGGTGCGCCCCAGGATTCTCCTCTCATGCGAGTAAAAGAGCAATGTCATGCCTTACCTGTTTGAGAAAGAATATTGGAAAGGCAATACCTACAGAACCATCCCATATCCCACCTGCCGGCGGCCCTTTCCAGGTAATACAAATTGACTTTATACAATTACCCCCTTGTCGAAATTTGAAATATGTACTTGTTTGTATAGATGTTTTCTCAAATTGGGTCGAAGCATTTCCTGCGGCTACAAATACCGCTATGTTTACTGCTAAGAAAATTGTGCAGGAATTTGTATGTAGATATGGTATCCCTAGAATAATCGAAAGTGATAGGGGTACCCATTTTACAGGTGATGTCTTTCAAGGAATGTGTAAGTTGATGGGAATTGATAGCAAGCTGCACACTCCGTACCGTCCACAGGCGAGTGCGAAGGTCGAAAGAGTGAACAGCACTATTAAAAATAAATTAAGTAAAGTGATGGCAGAGACAGGATTGACATGGCCAGAAGCTTTACCCATTGTATTGTACAGTATCAGAACCACTCCCAGGTCCCCTCTTAATCTGTCTCCCTTTGAAATCTTGTTTGGTCGACAACCGCATGTCATGATTAACCCTCAGGATGATTTGAAATGTAACAATGAAGTAACTGTAAAGTACTTGATTAACATGAGTAAACAGTTAAGGAATCAAAATGATAATCTGAAGTTGGTGATTCCTGATCTACCTGATAGTAATTGTCATGATATTGAACCTGGGGATTATGTAATGATACGGAATTTTCTACGCTCAGGTTGCCTTATTGACAGATGGGAAGGACCATACCAGGTCTTATTGACTAGCACTACAGCATTAAAGGTTGCTGAGAGAGAGACTTGGGTCCATTCATCCCACTGCAAGAAGGTTGCTGATCCAGAGAAGTCCCGTGATAAGGAACAGACGGTAGAGGTTGTATCACTGGAGTGTCTGTTCCAGGAGGACTGAGGCGGCACCTGAGCCTTGAAGACCGAGAGCTGTTGTCGACTCCCCACTCCCTTTTATTATTTTCCTCCACTTCCCATCCCCTCTCCCTCAAATTTCTTTTTCCTCCCTCTCATTCTTCTCCGTTTCCTCCTATAAGATGGACTTGCCCCAAGAGACTGTGATCCGGATTTTCCTGTTGACCATGATGTTGACCAGAGCAGTCTGTTCCTGCGAGAGTACCATGGAGGTCGATAGAGGTTCTGGAATGGGTTCTGATGATAAAGATGGAGGCGTAGTTTTCCAAGATCAACCTAACCAACAAGCAAAGGCGAGTATCAGAAAACGATCCGATAGCATTGACCATAGAAGGAATTGTGACGGATTGTTAGCTGAGGAAAACTGTATCTGTAGGCTCTGTAACAATGTCATTGAAGATGGGTGCATTAAGAAATGCCAATCCAGTTTTAATATCCATATGGACCGGCATCCATTGAGTGACTATCACTCCTTAGTGGGTAATGTGTTAAACAAAACAGATTGTTGGGTATGCTCTCAAGTACCTCAAGGTCATAGCAAATCAGGGCTAGTACCATTTCCTTTAACGATAGGGGAGGTACTTGAGTTAAATGGTGGGAGACCGGTGGACCGGAGGTTTAATATCTCCAGCCCTCCTAGTTTGAAGCTCCACCAATACCATGTGGATAGGTCCCTATTATGTTTCAACATCTCCAATCCCCGAAAGCCGGGAAATTGGGAAGTGTCATGGAGTAACCAAACCATGACCTTTTCGCATAGAGCAGATAGAATGCCTACAGATACAGAGCTTGTACGCCACATAGCCAGTAGAGGAAAATCTTTCCGGTATAGGTATACCTTAGGAAATAGTATTACTAGAGTTGGAGAGGTATCACCAGGATACTGTGCACATATCGTACAACCTGATACGTGTACTAAGCAGATGGAAGAATTAGGGTTAGGAGATTTCACATGGAAGGTGTGTAATATGGTTATGTCCTTCTCCGTCCCATATGTTCTCCCCGATGATGCATATTTCATATGCGGGAGAAAGGCGTACAAGTGGCTTGCCCCAAACTCTGAAGGATTGTGTTATATTGGAAAAGTATTGCCTGAAGTAATGACTGTAACACATGACAAAATGAAAGACATACATCGTGGTGCCCAAGCTCCTTATACTCACACCCACTACGAGCACGTTGTTAAAAGGCACCTGATAGAGAAGACAGAGCATCCGGCCTCTGATCTGATAAGTGAATCCACCGGGATTCAATTCTTAATCGCGTTAGATTTCACCCGCACCGCTAGAGGAGTGCTAAATTATAAATACATATCGGCGCTCGCAAATTTGTTAGATAATATCACTGAAATGTATGATGACACGTTTAGATATACTGGAAGGGAACTTCAAGCTTATAAAACAGAACTGGTGCAGCATAGAATGGTTCTTAATTACCTCACAGCAGTGACAGGCGGATATTGTGTTACATTAGCAACACAGTACGGCGTGAAGTGTTGCACGTATATCACGAATAGCACCGAGGATCCGGTCGAGGTCATAGACCAAAAGATGGACGATATTCTCCAATTGAAGTGGGAATTTCGCCGAAAACACAATCTCACTCTTGCTGCTGTAGGTAATGAGCTGACTGGTTGGGTGTCATGGTTGAACCCGCGAAATTGGTTCTCCGGTTTGGGAGACTGGGCTCAAGGAGTCATAATGGATGTTGGGAAGTTTCTCCTATGTATCTTAGGTGTTGTCATAACGATCGGTTTGATATTTAGATGCGGTCAGGCTTTAATGAGGTGCAATCGTCGTACTAAGGTAATGAGTTTGAGGAGTGAGGAAACTGTAATTAACCTGGATTTGATTTATGACCCAATGATAGAAACAATGATGTGATGAAAATGCGATTTCTACGGTCCGTTTCTTTCACCTGTTTTTCTGGTTTTTCTCCAAGATAAAAAGACCCACTTGGACGAGGAAGTTGACGAGACGCTATACAGACAACGGATAGACCAAAGAAGAAGTTTTGACCACTTGAGATATGGACATTTGATGAACTTTGCCATGGATCCCCAGTTTCCCTAGAATTCTTAAACTTACGCTAGCCCAACATTTTTTTGTAAATCTAATGGCATTGACAAAGCTTTTTGCTCACACCTAATGGGCAACACAGCGCAAAGAAGACGACTTTCAACTGATACCGAACAAAACTTCAACCGACAGATGTACATTAACCTGACATAGAATACCACCGCATTTACCGTAATTATGTCTTTTCTTCATTTCTACAACCCTCAGGTAATGACACACATAGTATAGGGAATACAGGCACAGATATCAGCAATCACATATTCCCCCATTCATGTATCATCAACTAAAATGTGCTCCCCATTTTGTTCAAAATCCGAAAAGAGCTCGGTAAAGTTTGACAGCCCATCCACAGACCCGTACCACGGGATAAGAAGGAATTCAAATGTATACTTCGCAATACCTCGAAGCTTGATTTACAACACGTACGGCACGATGATACATGACCCCCCAAACATGGACTCATACACACATGCTTCTGCTATCTCACTAGGTCATACCCTCTTCCCATCTACTCCTCTCTCCTCCCTTACCCAACCATGGAAATGAATTAACCCCTGACATATATTTTTCTCCTTTTGAAATGTTTTAGAAGGTGGCAGTTATTATTGACTGCCAAAGGGTGGACTGTCAAAGTCAGAAAAATATCTCTATGCACACTACCATATTTGCACCTCACACAGGTCCGTGCTGCGCATGCGTACGCTCTCCCGTACGTGCGCATACTCACAGTCGCGGGCACCCGCAGGCGCATGGTATGCGTATTTACGGTAGAGTTTATGCGATCGTAGCGTGCGACTCAATCATTACATATTTTCACTAATAATGTATTTTGTAGATCATGGTCCCTTTGATAGATTCTGAAAGTTTGGTTAATATAGAATGTTTATGAACAGAGGAATCCCTCTTTGTTTGATACGAAGGGTCAGACAGGAGTAATACAGTGGTGTTTAGTATCCATCGGAAGAATATTTAATTAGAAATATTCCGGTGTTGGTTTGAAACAGATCAATCGCTCGTGCGAATAGTTATGGACATAAGAAGTTTATGAACATTTACTTTATTTGCACTTTATTACCCATGCGGCGGGAAACCCAGTTTCCCTCCCACCTGAGCAGTTGGAAATAGTCACAGCCCACCTGTATGAATCAACCTATGACCTTTTGTTATAATGCGAAGCCGAATTCCTATGTCCAATGAACAATGAGATTGTAGGGACCATTGAATTGTATTGTGTGTGGGGCATAAATAGGCAGGCCGACCGTATCCAGTTCTCTCTCTTCAACGGTTCTCATTGCTGATAATCGGGAGCTGGATATCGAGGCGCATGTGATCGTTTCCCCTTGTGCGTAAGTTTTCTCCGTAATCATATTGTCTTACTGTGAGCCATCTCTCTCTCTCTCTGTCTCTCTCTCTCTCTCTATCTCTCTCGTATTTTCCTTTAATTATATTGTATTGTATTTCCTGTCTAGTTTATCTGGTTAGTTGGTTTATGTTATATTGTAGTGTATCATTTGTACTGTGATTCCTTTTTGCAAGTATAATAGTTATAATACATATAATAGGTTTTGGACCCTAAGCCCAGGTATCTGTGTATTCTTTATAAGGGTTAAGTATTCTCTGAGCGTCGGTGACGCCCAAGCAGCTTTGTAGTTAATCAGGTTACACCAGGTTGCACTTACACTCTGTCTCCACACTAAGGTATACTGTGTATCTCATCGTTAAAGGTATAGATATAAAGGTTTAACGTTGTAAGCGTCTGCACCGCTGGTGATCTCCTCGTGGTCCCGAGCGTACGCTACGCTATAGCGAATCATTACGTTAGTCGGCAGCCAATAGCGTGCCTGCCTGTGATCACTGGGCCGTAAGCGAACGTGACGCTTGAGCGTCTCGACTACGGTTGAGCGATCGCTACACAACTTGCGTACCCTTACGGTACTTCTTACGTAGATAGCGTACAGTGTTCTTAGACCTCTTAAAGTGTTTTATATACGATAAATATTTAGCTTTATCACTAGGGATGTAGATGTAATAGGAGCATACAGTACATTCCCTCCCAGTATCTGCCATGTGGGATCCTGTACATGTGCTGATCCTAGGGATGTAGATGTAATAGGAGCATACAGTACATTCCCTTCCAGTATCTGCCATGTGGGACCCTGTACATGTGCTGATCCTAGGGATGTAGATGTAATAGGAGCATACAGTACATTCCCTCCCAGTATCTGCCATGTGGGACACTGTACATGTGCTGATCCTAGGGATGTAGATGTAATAGGAGCATACAGTACATTCCCTCCCAGTATCTGCCATGTGGGATCCTGTACATGTGCTGATCCAAGGGATGTAGATGTAATAGGAGCATACAGTACGTTCCCTCCCAGTATCTGCCATTCGGGACCCTGTACATGTTCTGATCCTAGAGATGTAGATGTAATAGGAGCATACAGTACGTTCCCTCCCAGTATCTGCCATTCGGGACCCTGTACCGTCCAAGGAGGGGTATGACTCCCCAGGCTCTTGCAGCAAATCTGGATCTCTCTGCTATACTGGGTGCCTGTGAAGATCCCTGTACCCTAGTCCGTTATTATAATAGGGATGTTATGGCTGCAATTGATATTATCGCCCCTGTGCGTATAAGACCTCGTAAACCACAGCGTCAAGCTCCATGGTACGACAACAGTGTTAGTGAGCTCAAGAAAAGGGGGCGTAGACTGGAAAGACGATGGAGGAAGACTAACCTAGTGGATGACAAAATAAAACTAATAAAGCATAACGAAGAATATCAATCGACAATCACTCGCAAGAAATCACAGTTCCTGTCAAATGAGATCACAGCAGCAAACAATAGGCCAGCTCAACTTTTCCGCACAGTGGAGATGCTTTGCAAGCCAGCATGCCTGCAGACTGATGAGACCCTTTCCCAAGCAAGATGCAACGAGTTTGCAAACTTCTTTGTAGATAAAATATCCACCATCCGGGCTGGAATATCCACAGTGCCATCAAAGGAGAGCCAAACTACAAAGCCTGCCAATATAAGCTACTTGCCTTCATGGACCAGCTTTGACCCAGTGGATGTAAAGGACACTGCTGAAATTGCTCGGATTTTGCGTCCCACCACCTGTGGTCTGGACCCAGCCTCAACCAAGCTTCTAATAGGTTGTACGGATATAATTGGTCCTGTCTTTGCAAAAATTGTTCAATGCTCTTTGCAGACAGGCATTTTTCCTGGACCCCTAAAGGAAGCAATTGTTAGACCGCTTCTTAAAAAACCTAATTTAGATCCCGACTGCATGACCAACTACAGACCGGTATCAAACCTTCCTTTCCTAGGAAAGGTTATTGAGAAAGTGGTTGCAAATCAACTGGAAACCCGCCTGACAACCCATGATATTTATGATCCATTTCAATCAGGATTCAGGAGAAGACATAGCACTGAAACAGCCCTGGTGTGTGTGTTAAATGATCTTCTGATGGCAAAAGACAGAGGTGACTGTTCAATATTAATCCTTCTGGATCTCTCTGCAGCATTTGATACCGTGGACCACGGGCTTCTGATTGAGCGACTGATACACTTCTGTGGTCTGGATGGCACAGTCCTAAACTGGTTCAAATCATTTCTCACAGGCAGGTCACAGAGAGTATCATCTGGATTATACTCATCACCACCAGTGCCATTGCCATGTGGTGTCCCACAAGGTTCTATACTATCCCCCATGCTTTTTGCAGTATACATGCTCCCATTGGGCGAAATAATCAGGCGCCATGGCCTCGTCTACCACTGCTATGCAGATGATACACAATTGTACTTGTCCTTTGCTCCGGGCACTGATAACCCAGTAGCAACCCTGAATGGCTGTCTAGCTGAACTACAGGAGTGGATGAGCGCCAGTTGGCTGCGACTGAACCCGGATAAAACAGAGGTCCTTATAATACAAGCGCAACATCAAAGGACAAGACTGCAGCATAGCCAACCAACTGGACTTACACTCGGGGATTCAGAATTACAGACCAGTGATCATGTGCGGAATCTTGGCGTTGTCCTGGATGATGGCTTGACACTTAAACATCAGATATCAGCCACAATCAAATCCTCATTCTTTCACCTGAGGAACATAGCCAGAATCAAGCACTTAATTCCCTCAGATGATATGCCAAAAGTCATACATGCATTTGTATCATCTCGATTAGACTACTGTAATGCCCTCTACCTTGGTCTACCAGCAAAAGAATTGCAACGCTTACAGCTGGTGCAAAACACAGCTGCCAGGCTGTTAACCAACCAGCCCCGTTCTAGCCACATAACACCCATCCTCTACTCCCTTCACTGGCTGCCTGTAAGATGGCGAATCCTCTTCAAGATTGGCTTACTGAGTTTCAAAGCATTACATGACCAAGGCCCAAGGTACCTGAAACAGCTTCTGACCCCATACTGCCCCACTCGATTACTGCGATCTGTAGATGAAGGACTTTTAGCAGTACCTAGAATCTACCGTAATTCATCTGGGGGTCGAGCTTTTAGTCATGCGGCTCCGACTCTATGGAACTCACTTCCCCGCACAGTGCGAGAGGCCCCAACTATAGAATCCTTCAAAAGTAGACTCAAGACTTTTCTGTTTACTCAAGCATTTCCATAGTGTCTCTTTTAGTATCTTCATGCTTCTGTATTTTATGAAAATGTACTTCATTATTTTCTGTACTATATTATGCTGTGTATCTGTTAAGCGCCTTGAGTCCTATTGGAGAAAGAGCGCTATATAAATAAAATTATTATTATTATTATTATTATTACATGTTCTGATCCTAGGGATGTAGATGTAATAGGAGCATACAGTACATTCCCTCCCAGTATCTGCCATGTGGGACCCTGTACATGTGCTGATCCTAGGGATGTAGATGTAATAGGAGCATACAGTACGTTCCCTCCCAGTATCTGCCATGTGGGACCCTGTACATGTGCTGATCCTAGGGATGTAGATGTAATAGGAGCATACAGTACATTCCCTCCCAGTATCTGCCATGTGGGATCCTGTACATGTGCTGATACTAGGGATGTAGATGTAATAGGAGCATACAGTACATTCCCTCCCAGTATCTGCCATGTGGGATCCTGTACATGTGCTGATCCTAGGGATGTAGATGTAATAGGAGCATACAGTACATTCCCTCCCAGTATCTGCCATGTGGGACACTGTACATGTGCTGATCCTAGGGATGTAGATGTAATAGGAGCATACAGTACATTCCCTCCCAGTATCTGCCATGTGGGACCCTGTACATGTGCTGATCCTAGGGATGTAGATGTAATAGGAGCATACAGTACATTCCCTCCCAGTATCTGCCATGTGGGATCCTGTACATGTGCTGATACTAGGGATGTAGATGTAATAGGAGCATACAGTACATTCCCTCCCAGTATCTGCCATGTGGGATCCTGTACATGTGCTGATCCTAGGGATGTAGATGTAATAGGAGCATACAGTACATTCCCTCCCAGTATCTGCCATGTGGGACCCTGTACATGTGCTGATACTAGGGATGTAGATGTAATAGGAGCATACAGTACATTCCCTCCCAGTATCTGCCATGTGGGACCCTGTACATGTGCTGATCCTAGGGATGTAGATGTAATAGGAGCATACAGTACATTCCCTCCCAGTTTCTGCCATGTGGGACCCTGTACATGTGCTGATCCTAGGGATGTAGATGTAATAGGAGCATACAGTACATTCCCTCCCAGTATCTGCCATGTGGATCCTGTACATGTGCTGATCCTAGGGATGTAGATATAATAGGAGTATACAGTACATTCCCTCCCAGTATCTGCCATGTGGGACCCTGTACATGTGCTGATCCTAGGGATGTAGATGTAATAGGAGCATACAGTACATTCCCTCCCAGTATCTGCCATGTGGGATCCTGTACATGTGCTGATACTAGGGATGTAGATGTAATAGGAGCATACAGTACATTCCCTCCCAGTATCTGCAATGTGGGACCCTGTACATGTGCTTATCCTAGGGATGTAGATGTAATAGGAGCATACAGTACATTCCCTCCAAGTATCTGCCATGTGGGAACCTGTACATGTGCTGATCCTAGGGATGTAGATGTAATAGGAACATACAGTACATTCCCTCACAGTATCTGCCATGTGGGACCCTGTACATGTGCTGATCCTAGGGATGTAGATGTAATAGGAGCATACAGTACATTCCCTCCCAGTATCTGCCATGTGGGATCCTGTACATGTGCTGATACTAGGGATGTAGATGTAATAGGAGCATACAGTATATTCCCTCCCAGTATCTGCCATGTGGGACACTGTACATGTGCTGATCCTAGGGATGTAGATGTAATAGGAGCATACAGTACATTCCCTCCCAGTATCTGCCATGTGGGATCCTGTACATGTGCTGATCCAAGGGATGTAGATGTAATAGGAGCATACAGTATATTCCCTCCCAGTATCTGCCATGTGGGACCCTGTACATGTGCTGATCCTAGGGATGTAGATGTAATA
This sequence comes from Pseudophryne corroboree, assembly GCF_028390025.1. Classification (NCBI taxonomy): domain Eukaryota; kingdom Metazoa; phylum Chordata; class Amphibia; order Anura; family Myobatrachidae; genus Pseudophryne; species Pseudophryne corroboree. Next base: position 368,672,908 of record NC_086453.1, read on the forward strand.
GGAGCATACAGTATATTCCCTCCCAGTATCTGCCATGTGGGACCCTGTACATGTGCTGAGCCAAGGGATGTAGATGTAATAGGAGTATACAGTACATTCCCTCCCAGTATCTGCCATGTGGGACCCTGTACATGTGCTGATCCTAGGGATGTAGATGTAATAGCAGCATACAGTACATTCCCTCCCAGTATCTGCCATGTGGGACCCTGTACATGTGCTGATCCTAGGGATGTAGATGTAATAGGAGCATACAGTACATTCCCTCCCAGTATCTGCCATGTGGGATCCTGTACATGTGCTGATACTAGGGATGTAGATGTAATAGGAGCATTCAGTACATTCCCTCCCAGTATCTGCCATGTGGGACCCTATACATGTGCTGATCCTAGGGATGTAGATGTAATAGGAGCATACAGTACATTCCCTCCCAGTATCTGCCATGTGGGAACCTATACATGTGCTGATCCTAGGGATGTAGATGTAATAGGAGCATACAGTACATTCCCTCCCAGTTTCTGCCATGTGGGAACCTGTACATGTGCTGATCCTAGGGATGTAGATGTAATAGGAGCATACAGTACATTCCCTCTCAGTATCTACCATGTGGTACCCTGTACATGTGCTGATCCTAGGGATGTAGATGTAATAGGAGCATACAGTACATTTCCTCCCAGTATCTGCCATGTGGGACACTGCACATGTGCTGATCCTAGGGATGTAGATGCAATAGGATCATACAGTACATTCCCTCCCAGTATCTGCCATGTGGGACCCTGTACATGTGCTGATCCTAGGGATGTAGATGTAATAGGAGCATACAGTACATTCCCTCCCAGTATCTGCCATGTGGGACCCTGTACATGTGCTGATACTAGGGATGTAGATGTAATAGGAGCATACAGTACATTCCCTACCAGTATCTGCCATGTGGGATCCTGTACATGTGCTGATCCTAGGGATGTAGATGTAATAGGAGCATACAGTATATTCCCTCCCAGTATCTGCCATGTGGGACCCTGTACATGTGCTGATCCTAGGGATGTAGATGTAATAGGAGCATACAGTATATTCCCTCCCAGTATCTGCCATGTGGGACCCTGTACATGTGCTGATCCTAGGGATGTAGATGTAATAGGAGCATACAGTACATTCCCTCCCAGTATCTGCCATGTGGGACCCTGTACATGTGCTGATCCTAGGGATGTAGATGTAATAGGAGCATACAGTACATTCCCTCCCAGTTTCTGCCTTGTGGGACCCTGTACATGTACTGATACTAGGGATGTAGATGTAATAGGAGCATACAGTACATTCCCTCCCAGTATCTGCCATGTGGGACCCTGTACATGTGCTGATCCTAGGGATGTAGATGTAATAAGAGCATACAGTACGTTCCCTCCCATTATCTGCCATTCGGGACCCTGTACATGTTCTGATCCTAGAGATGTAGATGTAATAGGAGCATACAGTACATTCCCTCCCAGTATCTGCCATGTGGGACCCTGGACATGTGCTGATCCTAGGGATGTAGATGTAATAGGAGCATACAGTACATTCCCTCCAGTATCTGCCATGTGGACCCTGTACATGTGCTGATCCTAGGGATGTAGATGTAATAGTAGCATACAGTACATTCCCTCCAGTATCTGCCATGTGGACCCTGTACATGTGCTGATCCTAGGGATGTAGATGTAATAGGAGCATACAGTACATTCCTTCCCAGTATCTGCCATGTGGGACCCTGTACATGTGCTGATCCTAGGGATGTAGATGTAATAGGAGCATGCAGTACATTCCCTCCCAGTATCTGCCATGTGGGACCTTGTACATGTGCTGATCCTAGGGATGTAGATGTAATAGGAGCATACAGTACATTTCCTCCAGTATCTGCCATGTGGACCCTGTACATGTGCTGATCCTAGGGATGTAGATGTAATAGGAGCATACAGTACATTCCCTCCCAGTATCTGCCATGTGGGGCCCTGTATATGTGCTGATCCTAGGGATGTAGATGTAATAGGAGCATACAGTACATTCCCTCCCAGTATCTGCCATGTGGGATCCTGTACATGTGCTGATCCTAGGGATGTAGATGTAATAGGAGCATACAGTACATTCCCTCCCAGTATCTACCATGTGGGACCCTGTACATGTGCTGATCCCAGGGATGTAGATGTAATAGGAGCATACAGTACATTTCCTCCCAATATCTGCCATGTGGGACACTGTACATGTGCTGATCCTAGGGATGTAGATGTAATAGGAGCATACAGTACATTCCTTCCCAGTATCTGCCATGTGGGACCCTGTACATGTGCTGATCCTAGGGATGTAGATGTAATAGGAGCATACAGTACATTCCCTCCCAGTATCTGCCATGTGGACCCTGTACATGTGCTGATCCTAGGGATGTAGATGTAATAGGAGCATACAGTACATTCCCTCCCAGTATCTGCCATGTGGGAACCTGTACATGTGCTGATCCTAGGGATGTAGATGTAATAGGAGCATACAGTACATTCCCTCCCAGTATCTACCATGTGGGACCCTGTACATGTGCTGATCCCAGGGATGTAGATGTAATAGGAGCATACAGTACATTTCCTCCCAGTATCTGCCATGTGGGACACTGTACATGTGCTGATCCTAGGGATGTAGATGTAATAGGAGCATACAGTACATTCCCTCCCAGTATCTGCCATGTGGGACCCTGTACATGTGCTGATCCTAGGGATGTAGATGTAATAGGAGCATACAGTACGTTCCCTCCCAGTATCTGCCATGTGGGACCCTGTACATGTGCTGATCCTAGGGATGTAGATGTAATAGGAGCATACAGTACATTCCCTCCCAGTATCTGCCATGTGGGATCCTGTACATGTGCTGATCCTAGGGATGTAGATGTAATAGGAGCATACAGTACATTCCCTCCCAGTATCTGCCATGTGGGACACTGTACATGTGCTGATCCTAGGGATGTAGATGTAATAGGAGCATACATTACATTCCCTCCCAGTATCTGCCATGTGGGACCCTGTACATGTGCTGATCCTAGGGATGTAGATGTAATAGGAGCATACAGTACATTCCCTCCCAGTATCTGCCATGTGGGATCCTGTACATGTGCTGATACTAGGGATGTAGATGTAATAGGAGCATACAGTACATTCCCTCCCAGTATCTGCCATGTGGGATCCTGTACATGTGCTGATCCTAGGGATGTAGATGTAATAGGAGCATACAGTACATTCCCTCCCAGTATCTGCCATGTGGGACCCTGTACATGTGCTGATACTAGGGATGTAGATGTAATAGGAGCATACAGTACATTCCCTCCCAGTATCTGCCATGTGGGACCCTGTACATGTGCTGATCCTAGGGATGTAGATGTAATAGGAGCATACAGTACATTCCCTCCCAGTTTCTGCCATGTGGGACCCTGTACATGTGCTGATCCTAGGGATGTAGATGTAATAGGAGCATACAGTACATTCCCTCCCAGTATCTGCCATGTGGATCCTGTACATGTGCTGATCCTAGGGATGTAGATATAATAGGAGTATACAGTACATTCCCTCCCAGTATCTGCCATGTGGGACCCTGTACATGTGCTGATCCTAGGGATGTAGATGTAATAGGAGCATACAGTACATTCCCTCCCAGTATCTGCCATGTGGGATCCTGTACATGTGCTGATACTAGGGATGTAGATGTAATAGGAGCATACAGTACATTCCCTCCCAGTATCTGCCATGTGGGACCCTGTACATGTGCTGATCCTAGGGATGTAGATGTAATAGGAGCATACAGTACATTCCCTCCCAGTATCTGCCATGTGGGAACCTGTACATGTGCTGATCCTAGGGATGTAGATGTAATAGGAACATACAGTACATTCCCTCCCAGTATCTGCCATGTGGGACCCTGTACATGTGCTGATCCTAGGGATGTAGATGTAATAGGAGCATACAGTACATTCCCTCCCAGTATCTGCCATGTGGGATCCTGTACATGTGCTGATCCTAGGGATGTAGATGTAATAGGAGCATACAGTATATTCCCTCCCAGTATCTGCCATGTGGGACACTGTACATGTGCTGATCCTAGGGATGTAGATGTATTAGGAGCATACAGTACATTCCCTCCCAGTATCTGCCATGTGGGATCCTGTACATGTGCTGATCCAAGGGATGTAGATGTAATAGGAGCATACAGTATATTCCCTCCCAGTATCTGCCATGTGGGACCCTGTACATGTGCTGATCCTAGGGATGTAGATGTAATAGGAGCATACAGTATATTCCCTCCCAGTATCTGCCATGTGGGACCCTGTACATGTGCTGAGCCAAGGGATTTAGATGTAATAGGAGTATACAGTACATTCCCTCCCAGTATCTGCCATGTGGGACCCTGTACATGTGCTGATCCTAGGGATGTAGATGTAATAGCAGCATACAGTACATTCCCTCCCAGTATCTGCCATGTGGGACCCTGTACATGTGCTGATCCTAGGGATGTAGATGTAATAGGAGCATACAGTACATTCCCTCCCAGTATCTGCCATGTGGGATCCTGTACATGTGCTGATACTAGTGATGTAGATGTAATAGGAGCATTCAGTACATTCCCTCCCAGTATCTGCCATGTGGGACCCTATACATGTGCTGATCCTAGGGATGTAGATGTAATAGGAGCATACAGTACATTCCCTCCCAGTATCTGCCATGTGGGAACCTATACATGTGCTGATCCTAGGGATGTAGATGTAATAGGAGCATACAGTACATTCCCTCCCAGTTTCTGCCATGTGGGAACCTGTACATGTGCTGATCCTAGGGATGTAGATGTAATAGGAGCATACAGTACATTCCCTCTCAGTATCTACCATGTGGTACCCTGTACATGTGCTGATCCTAGGGATGTAGATGTAATAGGAGCATACAGTACATTTCCTCCCAGTATCTGCCATGTGGGACACTGCACATGTGCTGATCCTAGGGATGTAGATGCAATAGGATCATACAGTACATTCCCTCCCAGTATCTGCCATGTGGGACCCTGTACATGTGCTGATCCTAGGGATGTAGATGTAATAGGAGCATACAGTACATTCCCTCCCAGTATCTGCCATGTGGTACCCTGTACATGTGCTGATCCTAGGGATGTAGATGTAATAGGAGCATACAGAACGTTCCCTCCCAGTACCTGCCATGTGGGACCCTGTACATGTGCTGATCCTAGGGATGTAGATGTAATAGGAGCATACAGTACATTCCCTCCCAGTATCTGCCATGTGGGATCCTGTACATGTGCTGATCCTAGGGATGTAGATGTAATAGGAGCATACAGTATATTCCCTCCCAGTATCTGCCATGTGGGACCCTGTACATGTGCTGATCCTAGGGATGTAGATGTAATAGGAGCATACAGTATATTCCCTCCCAGTATCTGCCATGTGGGACCCTGTACATGTGCTGATCCTAGGGATGTAGATGTAATAGGAGCATACAGTACATTCCCTCCCAGTATCTGCCATGTAAGACCCTGTACATGTGCTGATCCTAGGGATGTAGATGTAATAGGAGCATACAGTACATTCCCTCCCAGTTTCTGCCTTGTGGGACCCTGTACATGTACTGATACTAGGGATGTAGATGTAATAGGAGCATACAGTACATTCCCTCCCAGTATCTGCCATGTGGTACCCTGTACATGTGCTGATCCTAGGGATGTAGATGTAATAAGAGCATACAGTACGTTCCCTCCCATTATCTGCCATTCGGGACCCTGTACATGTTCTGATCCTAGAGATGTAGATGTAATAGGAGCATACAGTACATTCCCTCCCAGTATCTGCCATGTGGGACCCTGGACATGTGCTGATCCTAGGGATGTAGATGTAATAGGAGCATACAGTACATTCCCTCCAGTATCTGCCATGTGGACCCTGTACATGTGCTGATCCTAGGGATGTAGATGTAATAGTAGCATACAGTATGTAATATCCTATATTTTATGATAAAAGATGATAAATAAATTCATTTATTTAAGCAATACTAGGGGAAGAAAAACTACATTAGGGACATATATATATATAAGTATATGGTTGCGTTGACAGGGGAAAATATTGTACTTATTTGTGTTGAAAAATTACCCTCATAGAGGGAAAAAGTTATGTTCGAGTTGTGACACTCTTCTAGAGAGTTGATATATATATATATGCAGTATATTTCCCTCACAGAGGGACATTGGAATCAGCTGCCCGACTGCTGAGCCGGGGACGGGATGGTGCGGTCCCAGGAGAGAAGGGGACGAGAGCCGGTAACTGACAATGCTGGCGCGTGCAGACAGGCTCTGGCGGGACTAATCCGGGTACTGGAGGGAAAAGGTAAAAAGGGAGACCCGCGGGACGTTGGAGAGAGTCTCGGGACGACAGCGTGAGGGAGCAGAGCTGCTGTGCTGTAAGCGGAAAAGACTTACCTCAGAGACGGAGGACCAGAGAGAATCCTTAGCCGCAGCAAACAACGACGATTCAGCGGACACTGAAGAAATAACGAGAGAACCGGAGAGTCCCATAAACGCTCACCTGAACTTATGAGGTAACCGCAGCGCAGAGACAGGTACTAGGGAGAGTCTGGATGTAGAACATCTCCTTAGATAGAAATACGGAGAGACGCAGTGAGGATAACTTCCCGGCAGAAGAGATTGAGGTATTTTAGAAGGCTGGTGAGGGAGGCGGTCGCGGATGTCCTCTAATTGACAGCCGCATTAAGCTATGTCAAATCCTAACAAGAACAGTTAATTACCTCATTGACAGCAGCAATAAATACAGTCAGTCTCCAACAAAGAACAGTTAATTACCTCATTGACAGCAGCATTAAATACAGTCAGTTTCCAATAAGAACAGTTAATTACCTCACAAAACGCTGTAACTACGCCAGTAAATAAACCAACACAGCAGCTGAACTTATCTGGTATTAACCAAGTGAAGCGTATTTTTCTATAGATATATATATATGCACTCCGTTGCTATCGGGAATTCTATAAAATTAATTATTTATACAGAATATCCGAAATACAAGTAAATCCTGAAATATTAATTAAATGTAACAAAGTGCCAGGAATTCAGAGGAGCCGTATGGAAGTAATTCTTAGCATAGCGGAGTTCAGGACACTCAATAAGCTTGTACGCTAGTCCATACAGAACTACTTTAATTTATAAATAAAGTAAAGCAAGAAGAAAACATACGGTAGCGTAGCGTTGAATATTATCTGTAAGTCTTGGACCATATATCCGACATTCCTAGTATAAAAACTATAAAAGAAGATAGTGCATCTACATTAATTATACCTGGATTACAAATGACTGGATTTGTTCATTAAGGAGGTCTTCTGGGAAAACGTCATGTGCACCAACGTCAAGGCCTTTAGTCACTGCGCAGTAAATAAATAATAAAATAGGTACTTGAGATTAGAGGAGTATTTTTAGGATGCATACAGTAAAATTTACTTAAAGCTTGGTAGTGAACACTAGATGCTATAAGATTTAAAGGATTTTTCTAATAAATCTTACAATAAATCCTGCAGAAGTATTACTATTCACTTTTGTAACAGTGTTGAGAATAATATGATGCATAGTAAAGTTTGTTTAAAGAGTAACAGATATGGCCATATAGAAGAGTCATTCCAGTTTGACATATTGTAATAAAATGTGTATTTACTATTGAATGATTTAATTGGTGGATTATTCCATACTTACCTCCTGAAACCTGTGGAGTAAAGAATAATAAAAGAAGACAAAAAGAAAACAGGTACGACTTAAATAAATAAAATAGAGTACTGAATAATAATAAAAGATTGTTGTTACATAATTGGCGTCCACGAACAGGATCCGAAAAAGTACGTACGATAGAACAATGACGGAACCCCAGGCATCATCTTCAGGTCGAAGATTATTACCGGCATCTCCGGGACAGAGGTCAGTAACACCGACCAATGAGTCACCAAATAAGGAAGGGTTGGCGACAACACAAACAACGGCAATCACCATGCCATATTATTTCGGAGCTTCATGGCTTCCGATCTACTCGGGAGACACCCGGTCAAAGGGTACAAGTGCTTTCAGGGACTTTAGAGATAAAATGCGTTCAATGTTCAAGCTGTACCCGCTAAAGGAAGAACAGAAGGTACAGATAGTGTTGGGACAATTACAAGGCTCGGCTTTACGTGAAGCTAAAGCATGGGAAGAAGAAGAGAGGAAAACAGCCGAAGACATTTTTAAAAAACTAGAACGCATCTTCAACTCTCGAACCATCGCTGATCTTAAGAGTCGATTATATGCGAGGAAACAGCAACCGCAAGAGTCTCTGAGAGAATTTGCGCTAGGATTACAGGAAGCCATGCGGGCTATCCGAGCGTATGGGGCAACAGAAATAGAGCAGGTGGATGAGACCCTTATCAACCTGTTCATCGAAGGGGCTCATGGTGAGTCGGTCAAGGCTCAACTCCGAATGTGTAGACGGCAAAATCCTGCATGTACGTTTCCTGAATTCAAGGAAGATGTTTTAGACATTCTGGGATTAAATCAGAACTTGGATACAGAATATAACCCATCCGCCGCATCAGAGGAAAGTACAGAATGGGAAGAAGTTAACTCATACATGAATCCTGACTTAGAAACCAAAAAGAAACTAGTTACTCAACAAGTACAAGTGGGCCAAGATCCCATTGGGACTCTTACCAACGCCATTACCGAAATGATGAGAGAAATTAAAGAAATTCGCCTGGAACAGGCTGGGGCTCGTCGGCGGGACTGGCGCCAAGAACGGGGGAGGAAGAAATAGGGCTCGATGGGAAGTGCCCCGTGAAACGGGTCGACGTCCAACTGACCAGTTCGATCAGAGTGGAAGACCCATATGTCGAGGTTGTCAACAGGCGGGACATATTGAAAGGAATTGCCCTCAGGGTGATTTAAATGGAGGGACCCCGAGGCGAGGGACCGACCCTCGGGAGGAAATTCAACAGTAGGTCCCGCAACACAAGATTGGTGGCCCCGGTATGTTGGAGAATGTCCTCGTTTGAAAATTAGAATTAATGATGTGGAAATAATGGCTTTATTAGATACCGGTTCACAAGTCACCACTATTCAAATGCCAGAGTTTTGTCGACATTGGGAGGAAGAAGAAATAGTGACACCACCTACCACCTGGTTACAGCTTCTAGCAAGCAACGGACAGCCGATCGTTTATCGAGGCTATTGGGAAGCGGAACTAAAAATTGGACAGACGAAACTCCCGAGACAAGGGTGCCTAATAACGACTAATTGGAACGAACACTTGCCCCCAGTAATTCTGGGTATGAATGTTCTAAAAAACTGTCCTGAAGAATGGGTAGAGGCTCTAAAGATAGAAATGCGAACAGCGGCCCCAAGGGAACAAAAAGCTCTAATTCAGACAGCGCGGTTGCTGGAAGGACACCGTAAATTCACCAACTCCCTAGGAGAAGTCGGAAAGGCGAGAATTGCTGATAGACGTCCGGTACTGCTATTACCAAACTCTGAACATGTTGTTTGGTGTAAGGCCAGGATTGGGCCAGGAGGAAAGGATTATGAGGCAGTAATTGAAAGTTGTGACACAGATGGGAGACAACCCTTCGCAATCGCCCGAACGTTGGCAAAAGTAGAACGTGGAAAAGTACCCATTCGCATTCTCAACCCACATAATTACCCCATTCGACTTTTTAAACACTGTCCAATAGCTCGAGTAATACAAGTGGATTTTCAAGACATACTTGGAGAAAACAGGACCACCATCACCCAAGGAGCAGTAACGGAGAGAACCACTGGTGATAATGATGAGGTACCATGGTGGAATGAGTTGCAGATAGGGAATGCAGAGACCCCAGAAGAACAACGACGAGGGGTCCTTCAAGTGGTGCAACGTAATGCAATAGCTTTTAGTCAACACCCTTCAGATTTCGGACTAGCAGATAACGTATTTCATTACATCCCCACTGGGACAAATCCCCCCATCAAGGAGAGACACCGACCTTTACCTCCAGCAATGTACCAACCAGTCCGAAATATGTTGACGGAGATGAAAGAGGCCAACGTAATCCAAGAGAGCCATAGTCCCTGGGCGGCCCCAATTGTTATCGTAAAAAAAAAAGACGGTAGTCTTCGCTTTTGCGTGGATTACCGCAAACTGAATGTAATAACACACAAAGATGCACTATCTTCTTTACATGTGCTGATCCTAGGGATGTAGATGTAATAGGAGCATACAGTACATTCCCTCCCAGTATCTGCCATGTGGGATCCTGTACATGTGCTGATACTAGGGATGTAGATGTAATAGGAGCATTCAGTACATTCCCTCCCAGTATCTGCCATGTGGGACCCTATACATGTGCTGATCCTAGGGATGTAGATGTAATAGGAGCATACAGTACATTCCCTCCCAGTATCTGCCATGTGGGAACCTATACATGTGCTGATCCTAGGGATGTAGATGTAATAGGAGCATACAGTACATTCCCTCCCAGTTTCTGCCATGTGGGAACCTGTACATGTGCTGATCCTAGGGATGTAGATGTAATAGGAGCATACAGTACATTCCCTCTCAGTATCTACCATGTGGTACCCTGTACATGTGCTGATCCTAGGGATGTAGATGTAATAGGAGCATACAGTACATTTCCTCCCAGTATCTGCCATGTGGGACACTGCACATGTGCTGATCCTAGGGATGTAGATGCAATAGGATCATACAGTACATTCCCTCCCAGTATCTGCCATGTGGGACCCTGTACATGTGCTGATCCTAGGGATGTAGATGTAATAGGAGCATACAGTACATTCCCTCCCAGTATCTGCCATGTGGGACCCTGTACATGTGCTGATACTAGGGATGTAGATGTAATAGGAGCATACAGTACATTCCCTCCCAGTATCTGCCATGTGGGATCCTGTACATGTGCTGATCCTAGGGATGTAGATGTAATAGGAGCATACAGTATATTCCCTCCCAGTATCTGCCATGTGGGACCCTGTACATGTGCTGATCCTAGGGATGTAGATGTAATAGGAGCATACAGTATATTCCCTCCCAGTATCTGCCATGTGGGACCCTGTACATGTGCTGATCCTAGGGATGTAGATGTAATAGGAGCATACAGTACATTCCCTCCCAGTATCTGCCATGTGGGACCCTGTACATGTGCTGATCCTAGGGATGTAGATGTAATAGGAGCATACAGTACATTCCCTCCCAGTTTCTGCCTTGTGGGACCCTGTACATGTACTGATACTAGGGATGTAGATGTAATAGGAGCATACAGTACATTCCCTCCCAGTATCTGCCATGTGGTACCCTGTACATGTGCTGATCCTAGGGATGTAGATGTAATAAGAGCATACAGTACGTTCCCTCCCATTATCTGCCATTCGGGACCCTGTACATGTTCTGATCCTAGAGATGTAGATGTAATAGGAGCATACAGTACATTCCCTCCCAGTATCTGCCATGTGGGACCCTGGACATGTGCTGATCCTAGGGATGTAGATGTAATAGGAGCATACAGTACATTCCCTCCAGTATCTGCCATGTGGACCCTGTACATGTGCTGATCCTAGGGATGTAGATGTAATAGTAGCATACAGTACATTCCCTCCGAGTATCTGCCAGGTGGGACCCTGTACATGTGCTGATCCTAGGGATGTAGATGTAATAGGAGCATACAGTACATTCCTTCCCAGTATCTGCCATGTGGGACCCTGTACATGTGCTGATCCTAGGGATGTAGATGTAATAGGAGCATGCAGTACATTCCCTCCCAGTATCTGCCATGTGGGACCTTGTACATGTGCTGATCCTAGGGATGTAGATGTAATAGGAGCATACAGTACATTCCCTCCAGTATCTGCCATGTGGACCCTGTACATGTGCTGATCCTAGGGATGTAGATGTAATAGGAGCATACAGTACATTCCCTCCCAGTATCTGCCATGTGGGGCCCTGTATATGTGCTGATCCTAGGGATGTAGATGTAATAGGAGCATACAGTACATTCCCTCCCAGTATCTGCCATGTGGGATCCTGTACATGTGCTGATCCTAGGGATGTAGATGTAATAGGAGCATACAGTACATTCCCTCCCAGTATCTACCATGTGGGACCCTGTACATGTGCTGATCCCAGGGATGTAGATGTAATAGGAGCGTACAGTACATTTCCTCCCAATATCTGCCATGTGGGACACTGTACATGTGCTGATCCTAGGGATGTAGATGTAATAGGAGCATACAGTACATTCCTTCCCAGTATCTGCCATGTGGGACCCTGTACATGTGCTGATCCTAGGGATGTAGATGTAATAGGAGCATACAGTACATTCCCTCCCAGTATCTGCCATGTGGACCCTGTACATGTGCTGATCCTAGGGATGTAGATGTAATAGGAGCATACAGTACATTCCCTCCCAGTATCTGCCATGTGGGAACCTGTACATGTGCTGATCCTAGGGATGTAGATGTAATAGGAGCATACAGTACATTCCCTCCCAGTATCTACCATGTGGGACCCTGTACATGTGCTGATCCCAGGGATGTAGATGTAATAGGAGCATACAGTACATTTCCTCCCAGTATCTGCCATGTGGGACACTGTACATGTGCTGATCCTAGGGATGTAGATGTAATAGGAGCATACAGTACATTCCTTCCCAGTATCTGCCATGTGGGACCCTGTACATGTGCTGATCCTAGGGATGTAGATGTAATAGGAGCATACAGTACATTCCCTCCCAGTATCTGCCATGTGGGACCCTGTACATGTGCTGATCCTAGGGATGTAGATGTAATAGGAGCATACAGTACATTCCCTCCCAGTATCTGCCATGTGGGATCCTGTACATGTGCTGATCCTAGGGATGTAGATGTAATAGGAGCATACAGTACATTCCCTCCCAGTATCTGCCATGTGGGACCCTGTACATGTGCTGATCCTAGGGATGTAGATGTAATAGGAGCATACAGTACATTCCCTCCCAGTATCTGCCATGTGGGACCCTGTACATGTGCTGATCCTAGGGATGTAGATGTAATAGGAGCATACAGTACATTCCCTCCCAGTATCTGCCATGTGGGACCCTGTACATGTGCTGATCCTAGGGATGTAGATGTAATAGGAGCATACAGTACATTCCCTCCCAGTATCTGCCATGTGGACCCTGTACATGTGCTGATCCTAGGGATGTAGATGTAATAGGAGCATACAGTACATTCCCTCCCAGTATCTGCCATGTGGGACCCTGTACATGTGCTGATCCTAGGGATGTAGATGTAATAGGAGCATACAGTACATTCCCTCCCAGTATCTGCCATGTGGGACCCTGTACATGTGCTGATCCTAGGGATGTAGATGTAATAGGAGCATACAGTACATTCCCTCCCAGTTTCTGCCATGTGGGACCCTGTACATGTACTGATACTAGGGATGTAGATGTAATAGGAGCATACAGTACATTCCCTCCCAGTATCTGCCATGTGGGACCCTGTACATGTGCTGATCCTAGGGATGTAGATGTAATAGGAGCATACAGTACGTTCCCTCCCATTATCTGCCATTCGGGACCCTGTACATGTTCTGATCCTAGAGATGTAGATGTAATAGGAGCATACAGTACATTCCCTCCCAGTATCTGCCATGTGGTACCCTGTACATGTGCTGATCCTAGGGCTGTAGATGTAATAGGAGCATACAGTACATTCCCTCCCAGTATCTGCCATGTGGGACCCTGTACATGTGCTGATCCTAGGGATGTAGATGTAATAGGAGCATACAGTACATTCCCTCCAGTATCTGCCATGTGGACCCTGTACATGTGCTGATCCTAGGGATGAAGATGTAATAGGAGCATACAGTACATTCCCTCCCAGTATCTACCATGTGGTACCCTGTACATGTGCTGATCCTAGAGTTGTAGATGTAATAGGAGCATACAGTATATTCCCTCCCAGTTTCTGCCATGTGGGACCCTGTACATGTGCTGATCCTAGGGATGTAGATGTAATAGGAGCATACAGTACGTTCCCTCCCAGTATCTGCCATGTGGGACACTGTACATGTGCTGATCCTAGGGATGTAGATGTAATAGGAGCATACAGTACATTCCCTCCCAGTTTCTGCCATGTGGGACCCTGTACATGTGCTGATCCTAGGGATGTAGATGTAATAGGAGCATACAGTACATTCCATCCCAGTATCTGCCATGTGGGACCCTGTACATGTGCTGATACTAGGGATGTAGATGTAATAGGAGCATACAGTACATTCCCTCCCAGTATCTGCCACGTGGGACCCTGAACATGTGCTGATTCTAGGGATGTAGATGTAATAGGAGCATACAGTACATTCCCTCCCAGTATCTGCCATGTGGTACCCTGTACATGTGCTGATCCTAGGGTTGTAGATGTAATAGGAGAATACAGTATATTCCCTCCCAGTTTCTGCCATGTGGGACCCTGTACATGTGCTGATCCTAGGGATGTAGATGTAATAGGAGCATACAGTACATTTCCTCCCAGTATCTGCCATGTGGGACACTGTACATGTGCTGATCCTAGGGATGTAGATGTAATAGGAGCATACAGTACATTCCCTCCCAGTTTCTGCCATGTGGGACCCTGTACATGTGCTGATCCTAGGGATGTAGATGTAATAGGAGCATACAGTACATTCCATCCCAGTATCTGCCATGTGGGACCCTGTACATGTGCTGATCCTAGGGATGTAGATGTAATAGGAGCATACAGTATATTCCCTCCCAGTATCTGCCATGTGGGACCCTGTACATGTGCTGATCCTAGGGATGTAGATGTAATAGGAGCATACAGTACATTCCCTCCCAGTATCTGCCATGTGGGACCCTGTACATGTGCTGATCCTAGGGATGTAGATGTAATAGGAGCATACAGTACATTCCCTCCCAGTATCTGCCATGTGGGACCCTGTACATGTGCTGATCCTAGGGATGTAGATGTAATAGGAGCATACAGTACATTCCCTCCCAGTATCTGCCATGTGGGACCCTGTACATGTGCTGATCCTAGGGATGTAGATGTAATAGGAGCATACAGTACATTCCCTCCCAGTATCTGCCATGTGGGACCCTGTACATGTGCTGATCCTAGGGATGTAGATGTAATAGGAGCATACAGTACATTCCCTCCCAGTTTCTGCCATGTGGGACCCTGTACATGTACTGATACTAGGGATGTAGATGTAATAGGACCATACAGTATATTCCCTCCCAGTATCTGCCATGTGGGACCCTGTACATGTGCTGATCCTAGGGATGTAGATGTAATAGGAGCATACAGTATATTCCCTCCCAGTATCTGCCATGTGGGACCCTGTACATGTGCTGATCCTAGGGATGTAGATGTAATAGGAGCATACAGTACATTCCCTCCCAGTATCTGCCATGTGGGACCCTGTACATGTGCTGATCCTAGGGATGTAGATGTAATAGGAGCATACAGTACATTCCCTCCCAGTATCTGCCATGTGGGACCCTGTACATGTGCTGATCCTAGGGCTGTAGATGTAATAGGAGCATACAGTATATTCCCTCCCAGTATCTGCCATGTGGGACCCTGTACATGTGCTGATCCTAGGGATGTAGATGTAATAGGAGCATACAGTACATTCCCTCCCAGTATCTGCCATGTGGGACCCTGTACATGTGCTGATCCTAGGGATGTAGATGTAATAGGAGCATACAGTACATTCCCTCCCAGTTTCTGCCATGTGGGACCCTGTACATGTACTGATACTAGGGATGTAGATGTAATAGGAGCATACAGTACATTCCCTCCCAGTATCTGCCATGTGGGACCCTGTACATGTGCTGATCCTAGGGATGTAGATGTAATAGGAGCATACAGTACGTTCACTCCCATTATCTGCCATTCGGGACCCTGTACATGTTCTGATCCTAGAGATGTAGATGTAATAGGAGCATACAGTACATTCCCTCCCAGTATCTGCCATGTGGGACCCTGTACATGTGCTGATCCTAGGGATGTAGATGTAATAGGAGCATACAGTACATTCCCTCCCAGTATCTGCCATGTGGGACCCTGTACATGTGCTGATCCTAGGGATGTAGATGTAATAGGAGCATACAGTACATTCCCTCCCAGTATCTGCCATGTGGGACCCTGTACATGTGCTGATCCTAGGGATGTAGATGTAATAGGAGCATACAGTACATTCCCTCCAGTATCTGCCATGTGGACCCTGTACATGTGCTGATCCTAGGGATGTAGATGTAATAGGAGCATACAGTACATTCCCTCCCAGTATCTGCCATGTGGTACCCTGTACATGTGCTGATCCTAGGGTTGTAGATGTAATAGGAGCATACAGTACATTGCCTCCCAGTATCTGCCATGTGGGACCCTGTACATGTGCTGATCCTAGGGATGTAGATGTAATAGGAGCATACAGTACGTTCCCTCCCAGTATCTGCCATGTGGGACACTGTACATGTGCTGATCCTAGGGATGTAGATGTAATAGGAGCATACAGTACATTCCCTCCCAGTTTCTGCCATGTGGGACCCTGTACATGTGCTGATCCTAGGGATGTAGATGTAATAGGAGCATACAGTACATTCCATCCCAGTATCTGCCATGTGGGACCCTGTACATGTGCTGATACTAGGGATGTAGATGTAATAGGAGCATACAGTACATTCCCTCCCAGTATCTGCCATTCGGGACCCTGTACATGTTCTGATCCTAGGGATGTAGATGTAATAGGAGCATACAGTACATTCCCTCCCAGTATCTGCCATGTGGGACCCTGTACATGTGCTGATCCTAGGGATGTAGATGTAATAGGAGCATACAGTACATTCCCTCCCAGTATCTACCATGTGGGACCCTGTACATGTGCTGATCCTAGGGATGTAGATGTAATAGGAGCATACAGTACATTCCCTCCCAGTATCTACCATGTGGGACCCTGTACATGTGCTGATCCTAGGGATGTAGATGTAATAGGAGCATACAGTACATTCTCTCCCAGTATCTGCCATGTGGGACCCTGTACATGTGCTGATCCTAGGGATGTAGATGTAATAGGAGCATACAGTACATTCCCTCCCAGTATCTGCCATGTGGGACCCTGTACATGTGCTGATCCTAGGGATGTAGATGTAATAGGAGCATACAGTACATTCCCTCCCAGTATCTGCCATTCGGGACCCTGTACATGTTCTGATCCTAGAGATGTAGATGTAATAGGAGCATACAGTACATTCCCTCCCAGTATCTGCTATGTGGGACCCTGTACATGTGCTGATCCTAGGGATGTAGATGTAATAGGAGCATACAGTACATTCCCTCCCAGTATCTGCCATGTGGGACCCTGTACATGTACTGATACTAGGGATGTAGATGTAATAGGAGCATACAGTACATTCCTTCCCACCATCTGCCATGTGGGACCCTGTACATGTGCTGATCCTAGGGATGTAGATGTAATAGGAGCATACAGTACATTCCCTCCCAGTATCTGCCATGTAGTACCCTGTACATGTGCTGATCCTAGGGATGTAGATGTAATAGGAGCATACAGTACGTTCCCTCCCAGTATCTGCCATTCGGGACCCTGTACATGTTCTGATCCTAGGGATGTAGATGTAATAGGAGCATACAGTACATTCCCTCCCAGTATCTGCCATGTGGGAACCTGTACATGTGCTGATCCTAGGGATGTAGATGTAATAGGAGCATACAGTACATTCCCTCCCAGTATCTACCATGTGGGACCCTGTACATGTGCTGATCCTAGGGATGTAGATGTAATAGGAGCATACAGTACATTCCCTCCCAGTATCTACCATGTGGGACCCTGTACATGTGCTGATCCTAGGGATGTAGATGTAATAGGAGCATACAGTACATTCTCTCCCAGTATCTGCCATGTGGGACCCTGTACATGTGCTGATCCTAGGGATGTAGATGTAATAGGAGCATACAGTACATTCCCTCCCAGTATCTGCCATGTGGGATCCTGTACATGTGCTGATACTAGGGATGTAGATGTAATAGGAGCATACAGTACATTCCCTCCCAGTATCTGCCATGTGGGACCCTGTACATGTGCTGATCCTAGGGATGTAGATGTAATAGGAGCATACAGTACATTCCCTCCCAGTATCTGCCATGTGGGATCCTGTACATGTGCTGATCCTAGGGATGTAGATGTAATAGGAGCATACAGTATATTCCCTCCCAGTATCTGCCATGTGGGACCCTGTACATGTGCTTATCCTAGGGATGTAGATGTAATAGGAGCATACAGTATATTCCCTCCCAGTATCTGCCATGTGGGACCCTGTACATGTGCTGATCCTAGGGATGTAGATGTAATAGGAGCATACAGTACATTCCCTCCCAGTATCTGCCATGTGGGACCCTGTACATGTGCTGATCCTAGGGATGTAGATGTAATAGGAGCATACAGTACATTCCCTCCCAGTATCTGCCATGTGGGACCCTGTACATGTGCTGATCCTAGGGATGTAGATGTAATAGGAGCATACAGTACATTCCCTCCCAGTATCTGCCATGTGGGACCCTGTACATGTGCTGATCCTAGGGATGTAGATGTAATAGGAGCATACAGTACATTCCCTCCCAGTATCTGCCATGTGGGACCCTGTACATGTGCTGATCCTAGGGATGTAGATGTAATAGGAGCATACAGTACATTCCCTCCCAGTTTCTGCCATGTGGGACCCTGTACATGTACTGATACTAGGGATGTAGATGTAATAGGAGCATACAGTACGTTCACTCCCATTATCTGCCATTCGGGACCCTGTACATGTTCTGATCCTAGAGATGTAGATGTAATAGGAGCATACAGTACATTCCCTCCCAGTATCTGCCATGTGGTACCCTGTACATGTGCTGATCCTAGGGATGTAGATGTAATAGGAGCATACAGTACATTCCCTCCCAATATCTGCCATGTGGGACCCTGTACATGTGCTGATCCTAGGGATGTAGATGTAATAGGAGCATACAGTACATTCTCTCCAGTATCTGCCATGTGGACCCTGTACATGTGCTGATCCTAGGGATGTAGATGTAATAGGAGCATACAGTACATTCCCTCCCAGTATCTGCCATGTGGTACCCTGTACATGTGCTGATCCTAGGGTTGTAGATGTAATAGGAGCATACAGTACATTCCCTCCCAGTATCTGCCATGTGGGACCCTGTACATGTGCTGATCCTAGGGATGTAGATGTAATAGGAGCATACAGTACGTTCCCTCCCAGTATCTGCCATGTGGGACACTGTACATGTGCTGATCCTAGGGATGTAGATGTAATAGGAGCATACAGTACATTCCCTCCCAGTTTCTGCCATGTGGGACCCTGTACATGTGCTGATCCTAGGGATGTAGATGTAATAGGAGCATACAGTACATTCCATCCCAGTATCTGCCATGTGGGACCCTGTACATGTGCTGATACTAGGGATGTAGATGTAATAGGAGCATACAGTACATTCCCTCCAGGTATCTGCCATTCGGGACCCTGTACATGTTCTGATCCTAGGGATGTAGATGTAATAGGAGCATACAGTACATTCCCTCCCAGTATCTACCATGTGGGACCCTGTACATGTGCTGATCCTAGGGATGTAGATGTAATAGGAGCATACAGTACATTCCCTCCCAGTATCTACCATGTGGGACCCTGTACATGTGCTGATCCTAGGGATGTAGATGTAATAGGAGCATACAGTACATTCTCTCCCAGTATCTGCCATGTGGGACCCTGTACATGTGCTGATCCTAGGGATGTAGATGTAATAGGAGCATACAGTACATTCCCTCCCAGTATCTGCCATGTGGGACCCTGTACATGTGCTGATCCTAGGGATGTAGATGTAATAGGAGCATACAGTACATTCCCTCCCAGTATCTGCCATGTGGGATCCTGTACATGTGCTGATCCTAGGGATGTAGATGTAATAGGAGCATACAGTATATTCCCTCCCAGTATCTGCCATGTGGGACCCTGTACATGTGCTGATCCTAGGGATGTAGATGTAATAGGAGCATACAGTACATTCCCTCCCAGTATCTGCCATGTGGGACCCTGTACATGTGCTGATCCTAGGGATGTAGATGTAATAGGAGCATACAGTACATTCCCTCCCAGTATCTGCCATGTGGGACCCTGTACATGTGCTGATCCTAGGGATGTAGATGTAATAGGAGCATACAGTACATTCCCTCCCAGTATCTGCCATGTGGGACCCTGTACATGTGCTGATCCTAGGGATGTAGATGTAATAGGAGCATACAGTACATTCCCTCCCAGTATCTGCCATGTGGGACCCTGTACATGTGCTGATCCTAGGGATGTAGATGTAATAGGAGCATACAGTACATTCCCTCCCAGTTTCTGCCATGTGGGACCCTGTACATGTACTGATCCTAGGGATGTAGATGTAATAGGAGCATACAGTACATTCCCTCCCAGTATCTGCCATGTGGGACCCTGTACATGTGCTGATCCTAGGGATGTAGATGTAATAGGAGCATACAGTACGTTCCCTCCCATTATCTGCCATTCGGGACCCTGTACATGTTCTGATCCTAGAGATGTAGATGTAATAGGAGCATACAGTACATTCCCTCCCAGTATCTGCCATGTGGTACCCTGTACATGTGCTGATCCTAGGGATGTAGATGTAATAGGAGCATACAGTACATTCCCTCCCAGTATCTGCCATGTGGGACCCTGTACATGTGCTGATCCTAGGGATGTAGATGTAATAGGAGCATACAGTACATTCCCTCCAGTATCTGCCATGTGGACCCTGTACATGTGCTGATCCTAGGGATGTAGATGTAATAGGAGCATACAGTACATTCCCTCCCAGTATCTGCCATGTGGTACCCTGTACATGTGCTGATCCTAGGGTTGTAGATGTAATAGGAGCATACAGTACATTCCCTCCCAGTATCTGCCATGTGGTACCCTGTACATGTGCTGATCCTAGGGATGTAGATGTAATAGGAGCATACAGTACGTTCCCTCCCAGTATCTGCCATGTGGGACACTGTACATGTGCTGATCCTAGGGATGTAGATGTAATAGGAGCATACAGTACATTCCCTCCCAGTTTCTGCCATGTGGGACCCTGTACATGTGCTGATCCTAGGGATGTAGATGTAATAGGAGCATACAGTACATTCCATCCCAGTATCTGCCATGTGGGACCCTGTACATGTGCTGATACTAGGGATGTAGATGTAATAGGAGCATACAGTACATTCCCTCCCAGTATCTGCCATGTGGGACCCTGTACATGTGCTGATCCTAGGGATGTAGATGTAATAGGAGCATACAGTACATTCCCTCCCAGTATCTGCCATGTGGTACCCTGTACATGTGCTGATCCTAGGGTTGTAGATGTAATAGGAGAATACAGTATATTCCCTCCCAGTTTCTGCCATGTGGGACCCTGTACATGTGCTGATCCTAGGGATGTAGATGTAATAGGAGCATACAGTACATTTCCTCCCAGTATCTGCCATGTGGGACACTGTACATGTGCTGATCCTAGGGATGTAGATGTAATAGGAGCATACAGTACATTCCCTCCCAGTTTCTGCCATGTGGGACCCTGTACATGTGCTGATCCTAGGGATGTAGATGTAATAGGAGCATACAGTACATTCCATCCCAGTATCTGCCATGTGGGACCCTGTACATGTACTGATACTAGGGATGTAGATGTAATAGGAGCATA
Source organism: Pseudophryne corroboree (assembly GCF_028390025.1). NCBI lineage: Eukaryota > Metazoa > Chordata > Amphibia > Anura > Myobatrachidae > Pseudophryne > Pseudophryne corroboree. The sequence goes on from NC_086453.1 coordinate 368,694,758, forward strand.
CAGTACATTCCTCCCAGTATCTACCATGTGGGACCCTGTACATGTGCTGATCCTAGGGATGTAGATGTAATAGGAGCATACAGTATATTCCCTCCCAGTATCTGCCATGTGGGATCCTGTACATGTGCTGATCCTAGGGATGTAGATGTAATAGGAGCATACAGTATATTCCCTCCCAGTATCTGCCATGTGGGACCCTGTACATGTGCTGATCCTAGGGATGTAGATGTAATAGGAGCATACAGTATATTCCCTCCCAGTATCTGCCATGTGGGACCCTGTACATGTGCTGATCCTAGGGATGTAGATGTAATAGGAGCATACAGTACACTCCCTCCCAGTATCTGCCATGTGGGACCCTGTACATGTGCTGATCCTAGGGATGTAGATGTAATAGGAGCATACAGTACATTCCCTCCCAGTTTCTGCCATGTGGGACCGTGTACATGTACTGATCCTAGGGATGTAGATGTAATAGGAGCATACAGTATATTCCCTCCCAGTATCTGCCATGTGGGACCCTGTACATGTGCTGATCCTAGGGATGTAGATGTAATAGGAGCATACAGTACATTCCCTCCCAGTATCTGCCATGTGGGATCCTGTACATGTGCTGATCCTAGGGATGTAGATGTAATAGGAGCATACAGTACATTCCCTCCCAGTATCTGCCATGTGGGACCCTGTACATGTGCTGATCCTAGGGATGTAGATGTAATAGGAGCATACAGTACATTCCCTCCCAGTTTCTGCCATGTGGGACCCTGTACATGTACTGATACTAGGGATGTAGATGTAATAGGAGCATACAGTACATTCCCTCCCAGTATCTGCCATGTGGGACACTGTACATGTGCTGATCCTAGGGATGTAGATGTAATAGGAGCATACAGTACATTCCCTCCCAGTATCTGCCATGTGGGATCCTGTACATGTGCTGATCCTAGGGATGTAGATGTAATAGGAGCATACAGTACATTCCCTCCCAGTATCTGCCATGTGGAACCCTGTACATGTGCTGATCCTAGGGATGTAGATGTAATAGGAGTATACAGTACATTCCCTCCCAGTATCTGCCATGTGGGACCTGTACATGTGCTGATACTAGGGATGTAGATGTAATAGGAGCATACAGTACATTCCCTCCCAGTATCTGCCATGTGGTACCCTGTACATGTGCTGATCCTAGGGTTGTAGATGTAATAGGAGAATACAGTATATTCCCTCCCAGTTTCTGCCATGTGGGACCCTGTACATGTGCTGATCCTAGGGATGTAGATGTAATAGGAGCATACAGTACATTTCCTCCCAGTATCTGCCATGTGGGACACTGTACATGTGCTGATCCTAGGGATGTAGATGTAATAGGAGCATACAGTACATTCCCTCCCAGTTTCTGCCATGTGGGACCCTGTACATGTGCTGATCCTAGGGATGTAGATGTAATAGGAGCATACAGTACATTCCATCCCAGTATCTGCCATGTGGGACCCTGTACATGTGCTGATCCTAGGGATGTAGATGTAATAGGAGCATACAGTACATTCCCTCCCAGTATCTGCCATGTGGGACCCTGTACATGTGCTGATCCTAGGGATGTAGATGTAATAGGAGCATACAGTATATTCCCTCCCAGTATCTGCCATGTGGGACCCTGTACATGTGCTGATCCTAGGGATGTAGATGTAATAGGAGCATACAGTACATTCCCTCCCAGTATCTGCCATGTGGGACCCTGTACATGTGCTGATCCTAGGGATGTAGATGTAATAGGAGCATACAGTACATTCCCTCCCAGTATCTGCCATGTGGGATCCTGTACATGTGCTGATCCTAGGGATGTAGATGTAATAGGAGCATACAGTACATTCCCTCCCAGTATCTGCCATGTGGGACCCTGTACATGTGCTGATCCTAGGGATGTAGATGTAATAGGAGCATACAGTACATTCCCTCCCAGTTTCTGCCATGTGGGACCCTGTACATGTACTGATACTAGGGATGTAGATGTAATAGGAGCATACAGTACATTCCCTCCCAGTATCTGCCATGTGGGACACTGTACATGTGCTGATCCTAGGGATGTAGATGTAATAGGAGCATACAGTACATTCCCTCCCAGTATCTGCCATGTGGGATCCTGTACATGTGCTGATCCTAGGGATGTAGATGTAATAGGAGCATACAGTACATTCCCTCCCAGTATCTGCCATGTGGAACCCTGTACATGTGCTGATCCTAGGGATGTAGATGTAATAGGAGTATACAGTACATTCCCTCCCAGTATCTGCCATGTGGGACCTGTACATGTGCTGATACTAGGGATGTAGATGTAATAGGAGCATACAGTACATTCCCTCCCAGCAGAGCCGGCCATAGGCATAGGCAAACTAGGCAATTGCCTAGGGCATTTGATATGCCTAGGGGCATCAGCAGCTTCTGCTGATTAAAATGATATGCGGCATGCCTATATTCTGTGTGTAGCATTTCATATGCAGATACAGCCACAGTCTCACACAGTATATAGGCATGCTTCATATCATTTTAATCAACAGAAGCTGCTTGTGCATCCTAGCCACATAGCAATGCAAATAAGATGCATTTTCATTAAAAAAATGTGCCCGACGTTAGTATTGAGGCAAGATTTATGAGGACACATCTGTATCCAAGCAGAGGCAGAGGTCACAGTGTTGGTGGCAGTGTGAGTGCTGTGTGCATGTGAGTGGGTTGGTTGTGCAGTAGTGTTCGGAATATGTGTAAGGAGCATATTGTGTGTCATGTAAAAATGCATTAATAATGTGCAATATATGTGTAAGGGGCACTATGTGTGTCATTATGTGTATAAGGGCATTAATAATGTGCGGCATATGTGTAACAGGGTACTACTGTATGTGTCATTATGTGTATAGGGGCACTAATAATGTGCAGCAAATGTGTAGGGGGCACTATGTGTGTCATAATGTGTATAAGGGCATTAATAATGTGCGCCATATGTGTAAGGGACATTATGTGTAAAAGGGCATTAATAAAGGTTGTCATAATGTGTAAGGCACATTATGTTTATAAGGACATTAATAATGTGTCTCATATGTGTTAGGGGCATTACTGTGGCATTATGTGTTTAAGGTGCTCTACTATGTGGCGTTGCGTATAGAAAGGGCACTACTGTGTGGTCTAATGTGAATAAAGAGCAATAGGGTGTGGTGTAATGTGAATAAGGAGCATTCCAGTGTGATGTAATGTGAATAAGGGGCTTTACTGTGAGGAGTAATGTTTATAAGGTAAAGTGATACTACTGTGGGATGTAATATGAATTATGGAAACTATTGCATGATCAGATGTGAATAAAGTTGCAGTATTGTGTGGCGTAATTGGAATTGGGGTTACTATTGTGTGGCCATGCCCCTTGCCAGCAAAAACACACCCCTTTTTGGGTTGTGCGCCAAATGTGCGAACTGTTCCTATTTAAAATATAGGGAGTACAAACCACAAAATAAGGACTGCTATGGGTGAGGGGTGATGGTGCTGGTAAGAGGTGCAAGGTCAGAGGCGGAACCAGCGGTGGTGCTAGGGGGCACCAGCCAAAATCTTGCCTAGGGCATCATATTGGTTAGGGCCGGCTCTGCCTCCCAGTATCTGCCATGTGGGACCCTGTACATGTGCTGATCCTAGGGATGTAGATGTAATAGGAGCATACAGTACATTCCCTCCCAGTATCTGCCATGTGGGATCCTGTACATGTGCTGATACTAGGGATGTAGATGTAATAGGAGCATACAGTACATTCCCTCACAGTATCTGCCATTCGGGACCCTGTACATGTTCTGATCCTAGAGATGTAGATGTAATAGGAGCATACAGTACATTCCCTCCCAGTATCTGCTATGTGGGACCCTGTACATGTGCTGATCCTAGGGATGTAGATGTAATAGGAGCATACAGTACATTCCCTCCCAGTATCTGCCATGTGGAACCCTGTACATGTGCTGATCCTAGGGATGTAGATGTAATAGGAGTATACAGTACATTCCCTCCCAGTTTCTGCCATGTGGGACCTGTACATGTGCTGATACTAGGGATGTAGATGTAATAGGAGCATACAGTACATTCCCTCCCAGTATCTGCCATGTGGGACCCTGTACATGTGCTGATCCTAGGGATGTAGATGTAATAGGAGCATACAGTACATTCCCTCACAGTATCTGTCATGTGGGACCCTGTACATGTGCTGATCCTAGGGATGTAGATGTAATAGGAGCATACAGTACATTCCCTCCCAGTATCTGCCATGTGGTACCCTGTACATGTGCTGATCCTAGGGATGTAGATGTAATAGGAGCATACAGTACATTCCCTCCCAGTATCTGCCATGTGGGACCCTGTACATGTGCTGATCCTAGGGATGTAGATGTAATAGGAGCATACAGTACATTCCCTCCCAGTATCTGCCATGTGGGACCCTGTACATGTGCTGATCCTAGGGATGTAGATGTAATAGGAGCATACAGTACATTCCCTCCCAGTATCTGCCATGTGGGATCCTGTACATGTGCTGATACTAGGGATGTAGATGTAATAGGAGCAAACAGTACATTCCCTCCCAGTATCTGCCATGTGGGATCCTGTACATGTGCTGATCCTAGGGATGTAGATGTAATAGGAGCATACAGTACATTCCCTCCCAGTATCTGCCATGTGGGATCCTGTACATGTGCTGATCCTAGGGATGTAGATGTAATAGGAGCATACAGTATATTCCCTCCCAGTATCTGCCATGTGGGACCCTGTACATGTGCTGATCCTAGGGATGTAGATGTAATAGGAGCATACAGTATATTCCCTCCCAGTATCTGCCATGTGGGACCCTGTACATGTGCTGATCCTAGGGATGTAGATGTAATAGGAGCATACAGTACATTCCCTCCCAGTATCTGCCATGTGGGACCCTGTACATGTGCTGATCCTAGGGATGTAGATGTAATAGGAGCATACAGTACATTCCCTCCCAGTATCTGCCATGTGGGACCCTGTACATGTGCTGATCCTAGGGATGTAGATGTAATAGGAGCATACAGTACGTTCCCTCCCATTATCTGCCATTCGGGACCCTGTACATGTTCTGATCCTAGAGATGTAGATGTAATAGGAGCATACAGTACATTCCCTCCCAGTATCTGCCATGTGGGACCCTGTACATGTGCTGATCCTAGGGATGTAGATGTAATAGGAGCATACAGTACATTCCCTCCCAGTATCTGCCATGTGGGACCCTGTACATGTGCTGATCCTAGGGATGTAGATGTAATAGGAGCATACAGTACATTCCCTCCAGTATCTGCCATGTGGACCCTGTACATGTGCTGATCCTAGGGATGTAGATGTAATAGGAGCATACAGTACATTCCCTCCCAGTATCTGCCATGTGGTACCCTGTACATGTGCTGATCCTAGGGTTGTAGATGTAATAGGAGCATACAGTACATTCCATCCCAGTATCTGCCATGTGGGACCCTGTACATGTGCTGATACTAGGGATGTAGATGTAATAGGAGCATACAGTACATTCCCTCCCAGTATCTGCCATGTGGGACTCTGTACATGTGCTGATCCTAGGGATGTAGATGTAATAGGAGCATACAGTACATTCCCTCCCAGTATCTGCCATGTGGTACCCTGTACATGTGCTGATCCTAGGGTTGTAGATGTAATAGGAGAATACAGTATATTCCCTCCCAGTTTCTGCCATGTGGGACCCTGTACATGTGCTGATCCTAGGGATGTAGATGTAATAGGAGCATACAGTACATTTCCTCCCAGTATCTGCCATGTGGGACACTGTACATGTGCTGATCCTAGGGATGTAGATGTAATAGGAGCATACAGTACATTCCCTCCCAGTTTCTGCCATGTGGGACCCTGTACATGTGCTGATCCTAGGGATGTAGATGTAATAGGAGCATACAGTACATTTCATCCCAGTATCTGCCATGTGGGACCCTGTACATGTACTGATACTAGGGATGTAGATGTAATAGGAGCATACAGTACATTCCTCCCAGTATCTACCATGTGGGACCCTGTACATGTGCTGATCCTAGGGATGTAGATGTAATAGGAGTATACAGTATATTCCCTCCCAGTATCTGCCATGTGGGATCCTGTACATGTGCTGATCCTAGGGATGTAGATGTAATAGGAGCATACAGTATATTCCCTCCCAGTATCTGCCATGTGGGACCCTGTACATGTGCTGATCCTAGGGATGTAGATGTAATAGGAGCATACAGTATATTCCCTCCCAGTATCTGCCATGTGGGACCCTGTACATGTGCTGATCCTAGGGATGTAGATGTAATAGGAGCATACAGTACATTCCCTCCCAGTTTCTGCCATGTGGGACCCTGTACATGTACTGATACTAGGGATGTAGATGTAATAGGAGCATACAGTACATTCCCTCCCAGTATCTGCCATGTGGGACCCTGTACATGTGCTGATCATAGGGATGTAGATGTAATAGGAGCATACAGTACGTTCCCTCCCATTATCTGCCATTCGGGACCCTGTACATGTTCTGATCCTAGAGATGTAGATGTAATAGGAGCATACAGTACATTCCCTCCCAGTATCTGCCATGTGGTACCCTGTACATGTGCTGATCCTAGGGATGTAGATGTAATAGGAGCATACAGTACATTCCCTCCCAGTATCTGCCATGTGGGACCCTGTACATGTGCTGATCCTAGGGATGTAGATGTAATAGGAGCATACAGTACATTCCCTCCAGTATCTGCCATGTGGACCCTGTACATGTGCTGATCCTAGGGATGTAGATGTAATAGGAGCATACAGTACATTCCCTCCCAGTATCTGCCATGTGGTACCCTGTACATGTGCTGATCCTAGGGTTGTAGATGTAATAGGAGCATACAGTATATTCCCTCCCAGTTTCTGCCATGTGGGACCCTGTACATGTGCTGATCCTAGGGATGTAGATGTAATAGGAGCATACAGTACGTTCCCTCCCAGTATCTACCATGTGGGACACTGTACATGTGCTGATCCTAGGGATGTAGATGTAATAGGAGCATACAGTACGTTCCCTCCCAGTATCTGCCATGTGGGACACTGTACATGTGCTGATCCTAGGGATGTAGATGTAATAGGAGCATACAGTACGTTCCCTCCCAGTTTCTGCCATGTGGGACCCTGTACATGTGCTGATCCTAGGGATGTAGATGTAATAGGAGCATACAGTACGTTCCCTCCCAGTATCTGCCATGTGGGACACTGTACATGTGCTGATCCTAGGGATGTAGATGTAATAGGAGCATACAGTACATTCCATCCCAGTATCTGCCATGTGGGACCCTGTACATGTGCTGATACTAGGGATGTAGATGTAATAGGAGCATACAGTACATTCCCTCCCAGTATCTGCCATGTGGGACCCTGTACATGTGCTGATCCTAGGGATGTAGATGTAATAGGAGCATACAGTATGTTCCCTCCCAGTATCTGCCATGTGGGATCCTGTACATGTGCTGATCCTAGGGATGTAGATGTATTAGGAGCATACAGTATATTCCCTCCCAGTATCTGCCATGTGGGACCCTGTACATGTGCTGATCCTAGGGATGTAGATGTAATAGGAGCATACAGTATATTCCCTCCCAGTATCTGCCATGTGGGACCCTGTACATGTGCTGATCCTAGGGATGTAGATGTAATAGGAGCATACAGTACATTCCCTCCCAGTATCTGCCATGTGGGACCCTGTACATGTGCTGATCCTAGGGATGTAGATGTAATAGGAGCATACAGTACATTCCCTCCCAGTTTCTGCCATGTGGGACCCTGTACATGTACTGATCCTAGGGATGTAGATGTAATAGGAGCATACAGTATATTCCCTCCCAGTATCTGCTATGTGGGACCCTGTACATGTGCTGATCCTAGGGATGTAGATGTAATAGGAGCATACAGTACATTCCCTCCCAGTATCTGCCATGTGGGATCCTGTACATGTGCTGATCCTAGGGATGTAGATGTAATAGGAGCATACAGTACATTCCCTCCCAGTATCTGCCATGTGGGACCCTGTACATGTGCTGATCCTAGGGATGTAGATGTAATAGGAGCATACAGTACATTCCCTCCCAGTTTCTGCCATGTAGGACCCTGTACATGTACTGATACTAGGGATGTAGATGTAATAGGAGCATACAGTACATTCCCTCCCAGTATCTGCCATGTGGGACACTGTACATGTGCTGATCCTAGGGATGTAGATGTAATAGGAGCATACAGTACATTCCCTCCCAGTATCTGCCATGTGGGATCCTGTACATGTGCTGATCCTAGGGATGTAGATGTAATAGGAGCATACAGTACATTCCCTCCCAGTATCTGCCATGTGGAACCCTGTACATGTGCTGATCCTAGGGATGTAGATGTAATAGGAGTATACAGTACATTCCCTCCCAGTATCTGCCATGTGGGACCTGTACATGTGCTGATACTAGGGATGTAGATGTAATAGGAGCATACAGTACATTCCCTCCCAGTATCTGCCATGTGGGACCCTGTACATGTGCTGATCCTAGGGATGTAGATGTAATAGGAGCATACAGTACATTCCCTCCCAGTATCTGCCATGTGGGATCCTGTACATGTGCTGATACTAGGGATGTAGATGTAATAGGAGCATACAGTACATTCCCTCACAGTATCTGCCATTCGGGACCCTGTACATGTTCTGATCCTAGAGATGTAGATGTAATAGGAGCATACAGTACATTCCCTCCCAGTATCTGCTATGTGGGACCCTGTACATGTGCTGATCCTAGGGATGTAGATGTAATAGGAGCATACAGTACATTCCCTCCCAGTATCTGCCATGTGGAACCCTGTACATGTGCTGATCCTAGGGATGTAGATGTAATAGGAGTATACAGTACATTCCCTCCCAGTTTCTGCCATGTGGGACCTGTACATGCGCTGATACTAGGGATGTAGATGTAATAGGAGCATACAGTACATTCCCTCCCAGTATCTGCCATGTGGGACCCTGTACATGTGCTGATCCTAGGGATGTAGATGTAATAGGAGCATACAGTACATTCCCTCCCAGTATCTGCCATGTGGGATCCTGTACATGTGCTGATACTAGGGATGTAGATGTAATAGGAGCATACAGTACATTCCCTCCCTGTATCTGCCATTCGGGACCCTGTATATGTTCTGATCCTAGAGATGTAGATGTAATAGGAGCATACAGTACATTCCCTCCCAGTATCTGCTATGTGGGACCCTGTACATGTGCTGATCCTAGGGATGTAGATGTAATAGGAGTATACAGTATATTCCCTCACAGTATCTGCCATGTGGGACCCTGTACATGTGCTGATCCTAGGGATGTAGATGTAATAGGAGCATACAGTACATTCCCTCCCAGTATCTGCCATGTGGGACCCTGTACATGTACTGATACTAGGGATGTAGATGTAATAGGAGCATACAGTACATTCCCTCCCACCATCTGCCATGTGGGACCCTGTACATGTGCTGATCCTAGGGATGTAGATGTAATAGGAGCATACAGTACATTCCCTCCCAGTATCTGCCATGTGGGACCCTGTACATGTGCTGATCCTAGGGATGTAGATGTAATAGGAGCATACAGTACATTCCCTCCCAGTTTCTGCCATGTGGGACCCTGTACATGTGCTGATCCTAGGGATGTAGATGTAATAGGAGCATACAGTACGTTCCCTCCCATTATCTGCCATTCGGGACCCTGTACATGTTCTGATCCTAGAGATGTAGATGTAATAGGAGCATACAGTACATTCCCTCCCAGTATCTGCCATGTGGGACCCTGTACATGTGCTGATCCTAGGGATGTAGATGTAATAGGAGCATACAGTACGTTCCCTCCCATTATCTGCCATTCGGGACCCTGTACATGTTCTGATCCTAGAGATGTAGATGTAATAGGAACATACAGTACATTCCCTCCCAGTATCTGCCATGTGGTACCCTGTACATGTGCTGATCCTAGGGATGTAGATGTAATAGGAGCATACAGTACATTCCCTCCCAGTATCTGCCATGTGGGACCCTGTACATGTGCTGATCCTAGGGATGTAGATGTAATAGGAGCATACAGTACATTCCCTCCAGTATCTGCCATGTGGACCCTGTACATGTGCTGATCCTAGGGATGTAGATGTAATAGGAGCATACAGTACATTCCCTCCCAGTATCTGCCATGTGGTACCCTGTACATGTGCTGATCCTAGGGTTGTAGATGTAATAGGAGCATACAGTATATTCCCTCCCAGTTTCTGCCATGTGGGACCCTGTACATGTGCTGATCCTAGGGATGTAGATGTAATAGGAGCATACAGTACGTTCCCTCCCAGTATCTGCCATGTGGGACACTGTACATGTGCTGATCCTAGGGATGTAGATGTAATAGGAGCATACAGTACATTCCATCCCAGTATCTGCCATGTGGGACCCTGTACATGTGCTGATACTAGGGATGTAGATGTAATAGGAGCATACAGTACATTCCCTCCCAGTATCTGCCATGTGGTACCCTGTACATGTGCTGATCCTAGGGTTGTAGATGTAATAGGAGAATACAGTATATTCCCTCCCAGTTTCTGCCATGTGGGACCCTGTACATGTGCTGATCCTAGGGATGTAGATGTAATAGGAGCATACAGTACATTTCCTCCCAGTATCTGCCATGTGGGACACTGTACATGTGCTGATCCTAGGGATGTAGATGTAATAGGAGCATACAGTACATTCCCTCCCAGTTTCTGCCATGTGGGACCCTGTACATGTGCTGATCCTAGGGATGTAGATGTAATAGGAGCATACAGTACATTCCATCCCAGTATCTGCCATGTGGGACCCTGTACATGTACTGATACTAGGGATGTAGATGTAATAGGAGCATACAGTACATTCCTCCCAGTATCTACCATGTGGGACCCTGTACATGTGCTGATCCTAGGGATGTAGATGTAATAGGAGCATACAGTATATTCCCTCCCAGTATCTGCCATGTGGGATCCTGTACATGTGCTGATCCTAGGGATGTAGATGTAATAGGAGCATACAGTATATTCCCTCCCAGTATCTGCCATGTGGGACCCTGTACATGTGCTGATCCTAGGGATGTAGATGTAATAGGAGCATACAGTATATTCCCTCCCAGTATCTGCCATGTGGGACCCTGTACATGTACTGATCCTAGGGATGTAGATGTAATAGGAGCATACAGTATATTCCCTCCCAGTATCTGCCATGTGGGACCCTGTACATGTGCTGATCCTAGGGTTGTAGATGTAATAGGAGCATACAGTACATTCCCTCCCAGTATCTGCCATGTGGGATCCTGTACATGTGCTGATCCTAGGGATGTAGATGTAATAGGAGCATACAGTACATTCCCTCCCAGTATCTGCCATGTGGGACCCTGTACATGTGCTGATCCCAGGGATGTAGATGTAATAGGAGCATACAGTACATTCCCTCCCAGTTTCTGCCATGTGGGACCCTGTACATGTACTGATACTAGGGATGTAGATGTAATAGGAGCATACAGTACATTCCCTCCCAGTATCTGCCATGTGGGACCCTGTACATGTGCTGATCCTAGGGATGTAGATGTAATAGGAGCATACAGTACATTCCCTCCCAGTATCTGCCATGTGGGATCCTGTACATGTGCTGATCCTAGGGATGTAGATGTAATAGGAGCATACAGTACATTCCCTCCCAGTATCTGCCATGTGGAACCCTGTACATGTGCTGATCCTAGGGATGTAGATGTAATAGGAGTATACAGTACATTCCCTCCCAGTATCTGCCATGTGGGACCTGTACATGTGCTGATACTAGGGATGTAGATGTAATAGGAGCATACAGTACATTCCCTCCCAGTATCTGCCATGTGGGACCCTGTACATGTGCTGATCCTAGGGATGTAGATGTAATAGGAGCATACAGTACATTCCCTCCCAGTATCTGCCATGTGGGATCCTGTACATGTGCTGATACTAGGGATGTAGATGTAATAGGAGCATACAGTACATTCCCTCACAGTATCTGCCATTCGGGACCCTGTACATGTTCTGATCCTAGAGATGTAGATGTAATAGGAGCATACAGTACATTCCCTCCCAGTATCTGCTATGTGGGACCCTGTACATGTGCTGATCCTAGGGATGTAGATGTAATAGGAGCATACAGTACATTCCCTCCCAGTATCTGCCATGTGGGACCCTGTACATGTACTGATACTAGGGATGTAGATGTAATAGGAGCATACAGTACATTCCCTCCCACCATCTGCCATGTGGGACCCTGTACATGTGCTGATCCTAGGGATGTAGATGTAATAGGAGCATACAGTACATTCCCTCCCAGTATCTGCCATGTAGTACCCTGTACATGTGCTGATCCTAGGGATGTAGATGTAATAGGAGCATACAGTACGTTCCCTCCCAGTATCTGCCATTCGGGACCCTGTACATGTTCTGATCCTAGGGATGTAGATGTAATAGGAGCATACAGTACATTCCCTCCCAGTATCTGCCATGTGGGATCCTGTACATGTGCTGATCCTAGGGGTGTAGATGTAATAGGAGCATACAGTACATTCCCTCCCAGTATCTGCCATGAGGGACCCTGTACATGTGCTGATCCTAGGGATGTAGATGTAATAGGAGCATACAGTACATTCCCTCCCAGTTTCTGCCATGTGGGACCCTGTACATGTGCTGATCCTAGGGATGTAGATGTAATAGGAGCATACAGTACATTTCTTCCCAGTATCTGCCATGTGGGACCCTGTACATGTGCTGATCCTAGGGATGTAGATGTAATAGGAGCATACAGTACATTCCCTCCCAGTTTCTGCCATGTGGATCCTGTACATGTGCTGATCCTAGGGATGTAGATGTAATAGGAGCATACAGTACATTCCCTCCCAGTTTCTGCCATGTGGGACCCTGTACATGTGCTGATCCTAGGGATGTAGATGTAATAGGAGCATACAGTACGTTCCCTCCCAGTATCTGCCATGTGGATCCTGTACATGTGCTGATCCTAGGGATGTAGATGTAATAGGAGCATACAGTACATTCCCTCCCAGTATCTGCCATGTGGGATCCTGTACATGTGCTGATCCTAGGGATGTAGATGTAATAGGAGCATACAGTACATTCCCTCCCAGTATCTGCCATGTGGGACCCTGTACATGTACTGATACTAGGGATGTAGATGTAATAGGAGCATACAGTACATTCCCTCCCAGTATCTGCCATGTGGGACCCTGTACATGTGCTGATCCTAGGGATGTAGATGTAATAGGAGCATACAGTACATTCCCTCCCAGTATCTGCCATGTGGGACCCTGTACATGTACTGATACTAGGAATGTAGATGTAATAGGAGCATACAGTACATTCCCTCCCAGTATCTGCCATGTTGTACCCTGTACATGTGCTGATCCTAGGGATGTAGATGTAATAGGAGCATACAGTACATTCCCTCCCAGTATCTGCCATGTGGGACCCTGTACATGTACTGATACTAGGGATGTAGATGTAATAGGAGCATACAGTACATTCCCTCCCAGTATCTGCCATGTGGTACCCTGTACATGTGCTGATCCTAGGTATGTAGATGTAATAGGAGCATACAGTACATTCCCTCCCAGTATCTGCCATGTGGGACCCTGTACATGTGCTGATCCTAAGGATGTAGATGTAATAGGAGCATACAGTACATTCCCTCCCAGTATCTGCCATGTGGGACCCTGTACATGTGCTGATCCTAAGGATGTAGATGTAATAGGAGCATACAGTACATTCCCTCCCAGTATCTGCCATGTGGGACCCTGTACATGTGCTGATCCTAGGGATGTAGATGTAATAGGAGCATACAGTACATTCCCTCCCAGTATCTTCCATGTGGGACCCTGTACATGTGCTGATACTAGGGATGTAGATGTAATAGGAGCATACAGTACGTTCTCTCCCAGTATCTGCCATGTGGGACCCTGTACATGTGCTGATCCTAGGGATGTAGATGTAATAGGAGCATACAGTACATTCCCATCTAGTATCTGCCATGTGGGACCCTGTACATGTGCTGATCCTAGGGATGTAGATGTAATAGGAGCATACAGTACATTCCCTCCCAGTATCTGCCATTCGGGACCCTGTACATGTTCTGATCCTAGAGATGTAGATGTAATAGGAGCATACAGTACATTCCCTCCCAGTATCTGCCATGTGGGACCCTGTACATGTGCTGATCCTAGGGATGTAGATGTAATAGGAGCATACAGTACATTCCCTCCCAGTATCTGCCATGTGGGACCCTGTACATGTGCTGATCCTAGGGATGTAGATGTAATAGGAGCATACAGTACATTCCCTCCCAGTATCTGCCATGTGGGACCCTGTACATGTGCTGATCCTAGGGATGTAGATGTAATAGGAGCATACAGTACATTCCCTCCCAGTACCTGCCATGTGGGACCCTGTACATGTGCTGATCCTAGGGATGTAGATGTAATAGGAGCATACAGTACGTTCCCTCCCAGTATCTGCCATTCGGGACCCTGTACATGTTCTGATCCTAGAGATGTAGATGTAATAGGAGCGAGCATACAGTACATTCCCTCCCAGTATCTGCCATGTGGGACCCTGTAGATGTGCTGATCCTAGGGATGTAGATGTAATAGGAGCATACAGTACGTTCCCTCCCAGTATCTGCCATGTGGGATCCTGTACATGTGCTGATCCTAGGGATGTAGATATAATAGGAGCATACAGTACGTTCCCTCCCAGTATCTGCCATTCGGGACCCTGTACGTGTGCTGATCCTAGGGATGTAGATGTAATAGGAGCATACAGTACATTCCCTCCCAGTATCTGCCATGTGGGACACTGTACATGTGCTGATCCTAGGGTTGTAGATGTAATAGGAGCATACAGTACATTTCCTCCCAGTATCTGCCATGTGGGACACTGTACATGTGCTGATCCTAGGGATGTAGATGTAATAGGAGCATACAGGACATTCCCTCCCAGTATCTGCCATGTGGGACCCTGTACATGTGCTGATCCTAGGGTTGTAGATGTAATAGGAGCATACAGTACATTCCCTCCCAGTATTTGCCATGTGGATCCTGTACATGTGCTGATCCTAGGGATGTAGATGTAATAGGAGCATACAGTACGTTCCCTCCCAGTATCTGCCATGTGGGATCCTGTACATGTGCTGATCCTAGGGATGTAGATGTAATAGGAGCATACAGTACATTCCCTCCCAGTATCTGCCATGTGGGACCCTGTACATGTGCTAATCCTAGGGATGTAGATCTAATAGGAGCATACAGTACATTCCTCCCAGTATCTGCCATGTGGGATCCTGTACATGTGCTGATCCTAGGGATGTAGATGTAATAGGAGCATACAGTACATTCCCTCCAGTATCTGCCATGTGGACCCTGTACATGTGCTGATCCTAGGGATGTAGATGTAATAGGAGCATACAGTACGTTCCCTCCCAGTATCTGCCATGTGGGACCCTGTACATGTGCTGATCCTAAGGATGTAGATGTAATAGGAGCATACAGTACATTCCCTCCCAGTATCTGCCATGTGGGACCCTGTACATGTGCTGATCCTAGGGATGTAGATGTAATAGGAGCATACAGTACATTCCCTCCCAGTATCTGCCATGTGGGATCCTGTACATGTGCTGATACTAGGGATGTAGATGTAATAGGAGCATACAGTACATTCCCTCCCAGTATCTGCCATGTGGGATCCTGTACATGTGCTGATCCTAGGGATGTAGATGTAATAGGAGCATACAGTATATTCCCTCCCAGTATCTGCCATGTGGGACCCTGTACATGTGCTGATCCTAGGGATGTAGATGTAATAGGAGCATACAGTATATTCCCTCCCAGTATCTGCCATGTGGGACCCTGTACATGTGCTGATCCTAGGGATGTAGATGTAATAGGAGCATACAGTACATTCCCTCCCAGTATCTGCCATGTGGGACCCTGTACATGTGCTGATCCTAGGGATGTAGATGTAATAGGAGCATACAGTACATTCCCTCCCAGTTTCTGCCATGTGGGACCCTGTACATGTACTGATACTAGGGATGTAGATGTAATAGGAGCATACAGTACATTCCCTCCCAGTATCTGCCATGTGGGACCCTGTACATGTGCTGATCCTAGGGATGTAGATGTAATAGGAGCATACAGTACGTTCCCTCCCATTATCTGCCATTCGGGACCCTGTACATGTTCTGATCCTAGAGATGTAGATGTAATAGGAGCATACAGTACGTTCCCTCCCATTATCTGCCATTCGGGACCCTGTACATGTTCTGATCCTAGAGATGTAGATGTAATAGGAGCATACAGTACATTCCCTCCCAGTATCTGCCATGTGGGACCCTGTACATGTGCTGATCCTAGGGATGTAGATGTAATAGGAGCATACAGTACATTCCCTCCCAGTATCTGCCATGTGGGACCCTGTACATGTGCTGATCCTAGGGATGTAGATGTAATAGGAGCATACAGTACATTCCCTCCCAGTATCTGCCATGTGGGACCCTGTACATGTGCTGATCCTAGGGATGTAGATGTAATAGGAGCATACAGTACATTCCCTCCCAGTATCTGCCATGTGGGACCTGTACATTTGCTGATCCTAGGGATGTAGATGTAATAGGAGCATACAGTACATTCCCTCCCAGTATCTGCCATGTGGGACACTGTACATGTGCTGATCCTAGGGATGTAGATGTAATAGAAGCATACAGTACATTCCCTCCCAGTTTCTGCCATGTGGGACCCTGTACATGTGCTGATCCTAGGGATGTAGATGTAATAGGAGCATACAGTACAATCCATCCCAGTATCTGCCATGTGGGACCCTGTACATGTACTGATACTAGGGATGTAGATGTAATAGGAGCATACAGTACATTCCCTCCCAGTATCTGCCATGTGGGACCCTGTACATGTGCTGATCCTAGGGATGTAGATGTAATAGGAGCATACAGTACATTCCCTCCCAGTATCTGCCATGTGGGACCCTGTACATGTGCTGATCCTAGGGATGTAGATGTAATAGGAGCATACAGTACATTCCCTCCCAGTATCTGCCATGTGGGACCCTGTACATGTGCTGATCCTAGTGATGTAGATGTAATAGGAGCATACAGTACATTCCCTCCCAGTATCTGCCATGTGGGATCCTGTACATGTGCTGATACTAGGGATGTAGATGTAATAGGAGCATACAGTACATTCCCTCCCAGTATCTGCCATGTGGGATCCTGTACATGTGCTGATCCTAGGGATGTAGATGTAATAGGAGCATACAGTATATTCCCTCCCAGTATCTGCCATGTGGGACCCTGTACATGTGCTGATCCTAGGGATGTAGATGTAATAGGAGCATACAGTACATTCCCTCCCAGTATCTGCCATGTGGGACCCTGTACATGTGCTGATTCTAGGGATGTAGATGTAATAGGAGCATACAGTACATTCCCTCCCAGTATCTGCCATGTGGGACCCTGTACATGTGCTGATCCTAGGGATGTAGATGTAATAGGAGCATACAGTACATTCCCTCCCAGTTTCTGCCATGTGGGACCCTGTACATGTACTGATACTAGGGATGTAGATGTAATAACAGCATACAGTACATTCCCTCCCAGTATCTGCCATGTGGGACCCTGTACATGTGCTGATTCTAGGGATGTAGATGTAATAGGAGCATACAGTACATTCCCTCCCAGTATCTGCCATGTGGGACCCTGTACATGTGCTGATCCTAGGGATGTAGATGTAATAGGAGCATACAGTACGTTCCCTCCCATTATCTGCCATTCGGGACCCTGTACATATTCTGATCCTAGAGATGTAGATGTAATAGGAGCATACAGTACATTCCCTCCCAGTATCTGACATGTGGGACCCTGTACATGTGCTGATCCTAGGGATGTAGATGTAATAGGAGCATACAGTACATTCCCTCCCAGTATCTGCCATGTGGGACCCTGTATATGTGCTGATCCTAGGGATGTAGATGTAATAGGAGCATACAGTACATTCCCTCCCAGTATCTGCCATGTGGGACCTGTACATGTGCTGATCCTAGGGTTGTAGATGTAATAGGAGCATATAGTACGTTCCCTCCCAGTATCTGCCATGTGGGACCCTGTACATGTGCTGATACTAGGGATGTAGATGTAATAGGAGCATACAGTACATTGCCTCCCAGTATCTGCCATGTGGGATCCTGTACATGTGCTGATCCTAGGGATGTAGATGTAATATTAGCATACAGTACGTTCCCTCCCAGTATCTGCCATGTGGGATCCTGTACATGTGCTGATCCTAGGGATGTAGATGTAATAGGAGCATACAGTACATTCCCTCCCAGTATCTGCCATGTGGGACCCTGTACATGTGCTGATCCTAGTGATGTAGATGTAATAGGAGCATACAGTACATTCCCTCCCAGTATCTGCCATGTGGGACCCTGTACATGTGCTGATCCTAGGGATGTAGATGTAATAGGAGCATACAGTACGTTCCCTCCCAGTATCTGCCATGTGGGACCCTGTACATGTGCTGATCCTAGGGATGTAGATGTAATAGGAGCATACAGTACATTCCCTCCCAGTATCTGCCATGTGGGACCCTGTACATGTGCTGATCCTAGGGATGTAGATGTAATAGGAGCATACAGTACGTTCCCTCCCAGTATCTGCCATGTGGGACCCTGTACATGTGCTGATCCTAGGGATGTAGATGTAATAGGAGCATACAGTACGTTCCCTCCCAGTATCTGCCATGTGGGACCCTGTACATGTGCTGATCCTAGGGATGTAGATGTAATAGGAGTATACAGTACATTCCCTCCCAGTATCTGCCATGTGGACCCTATACATGTGCTGATCCTAGGGATGTAGATGTAATAGGAGCATACAGTACATTCCCTCCCAGTATCTGCCATGTGGGACCCTGTACATGTGCTGATCCTAGGGATGTAGATGTAATAGGAGCATACAGTACATTCCCTCCAGTATCTACCATGTGGGACCCTGTACATGTGCTGATCCTATGGATGTAGATGTAATAGGAACATACAGTACATTCCCTCCCAGTATCTGCCATGTGGGACCCTGTACATGTGCTGATCCTAGGGATGTAGATGTAATAGGAGCATACAGTACATTCCCTCCCAGTATCTGCCATGTGGGACCCTGTACATGTGCTGATCCTAGGGATGTAGATGTAATAGGAGCATACAGTACATTCCCTCCCAGTATCTGCCATGTGGGACCCTGTACATGTGCTGATCCTAGGAATGTAGATGTAATAGGAGCATACAGTACATTCCCTCCAGTATCTACCGTGTGGGACCCTGTACATGTGCTGATCCTATGGATGTAGATGTAATAGGAACATACAGTACATTCCCTCCCAGTATCTGCCATGTGGGACCCTGTACATGTGCTGATCCTAGGGATGTAGATGTAATAGGAGCATACAGTACATTCCCTCCCAGTATCTGCCATGTGGGACCCTGTACATGTGCTGATCCTAGGGATGTAGATGTAATAGGAGCATACAGTACATTACCTCCCAGTATCTGCCATGTGGGATCCTGTACATGTGCTGATCCTAGGGATGTAGCTGTAATAGGAGCATACAGTACATTCCCTCCAGTATCTGCCATGTGGGACCCTGTACATGTGCTGATCCTATGGATGTAGATGTAATAGGAGCATACAGTACATTTCCTCCCAGTATCTGCCATGTGGGATCCTGTATATGTGCTGATCCTAGGGATGTAGATGTAATAGGAGCATACAGTACATTTCCCCCCAGTATCTGCCATGTGGGATCCTGTACATGTGCTGATCCTAGGGATGTAGAGGTAATAGGAGCATACAGTACATTCCCTCCCAGTATCTGCCATGTGGGACCCTGTACATGTGCTGATCCTAGGGATGTAGATGTAATAGGAGCATACAGTACGTTCCCTCCCAGTATCTGCCATGTGGGACCCTGTACATGTGCTGATCCTAGGGATGTAGATGTAATAGGAGCATACAGTACATTCCCTCCAGTATCTGCCATGTGGGACCCTGTACATGTGCTGATCCTATGGATGTAGATGTAATAGGAGCATACAGTACATTTCATCCCAGTATCTGCCATGTGGGACCCTGTACATGTGCTGATCCTAGGGATGTAGATGTAATAGGAGCATACAGTACATTCCCTCCCAGTATCTGCCATGTGGGACCCTGTACATGTGCTGATCCTAGGGATGTAGATGTAATAGGAGCATACAGTACATTCCATCCCAGTATCTGCCATGTGGGATCCTGTACATGTGCTGATCCTAGGGATGTAGATGTAATAGGAGCATACAGTACATTCCCTCCCAGTATCTGCCATGTGGGACCCTGTACCACATGGCAGATACTGTCATTAGCTACAGGAGAAATTCCAGGGGACTGGAAAAGAGCAAACGTAGTCCCACTGCACAAAAGTGGAAGCAAGGAAGAGGCAAACAACTACAGACCAGTGAGTCTTACATCAGTAGTAGGGAAATTGATGGAAACACTCTTAAAAGAAAGAGTTGTAGATTATCTCAAATCCGGCAATTTACTGTATCCCAAACAGCATGGATTCACTGGGGGGAGATCATGTCAAACAAATCTTATTGACTTTTTTGATTGTGTGACTAAAGTGATGGATAAAGGTGGAGCCATGGATATAGCTTATCTAGACTTTAGTAAGGCTTTTGACACAGTTCCACATCGCAGACTGCTAAATAAACTTGAAAGTTTGGGATTGGATATTAGGATTATTGAATGGATAAGATCTTGGTTGAAGGATAGAAAACAGAGAGTTGTGGTAAATGGAGTGCATTCACAGGAGGGAAATGTTACCAGTGGAGTACCCCAGGGATCTGTACTTGGACCAGTGCTTTTTAATATCTTTATTGGTGACATTGCAAATGGCATTAAAGGGAAAGTATGCCTTTTTGCAGATGACACAAAGGTATGCAACAGGGTAGACACACCAGGTGGGGTAAAACAAATGATTGAGGATCTAGGTAGACTAGAGGAATGGTCAAGAGTCTGGCAATTACAGTTTAATGCCAAAAAATGCAAAATCATGCACTTGGGTCTCAAAAATCCTAAAGCTAAATACAGTATTAATGGCACTATACTGGAAACTACAGAGGAGGAAAGGGATCTAGGAGTCACTATTTCAGATGACTTAAAAGCAGGTAAGCAATGTAACAAGGCAATGAGGAAGGCTAGTCAGATGCTTGGCTGCAATGGGAGAGGAATCAGCAGCAGAAAGAAAGAAGTAATAATGCCACTGTATAGGTCATTAGTACGGCCTCATCTAGAATACTGTATTCAGTTCTGGAGGCCATATCTTCAAAAGGATATTAATACATTAGAAACTGTACAAAGGAGGGCAACTAAAATGGTGCATGGCCTACATCACAAAACATACCCAGAAAGACTAAGAAATCTCAATATGTATAGTTTGGAGCAGAGAAGGGAAAGGGGGGACATGATAGAAACTTTCAAATATATGAAGGGTTTTAACAAAGTCCAGGAGGGAAACATTCTCCAAATGAAGAGAAGCAATAGGACACGAGGACATGCACTGAGACTGGAGGGTGGGAGGTTCAGGGGAAATTTGCGGAAAAATTATTTCACAGAAAGGGTAGTGGACAAGTGGAATAGCCTCCCATCAGAGGTGGTAGAGGCTAAGACAGTAGAGCAATTTAAACATGCATGGGATAGACATAAGGATATCCTTACAAAGAAATAAGGATCAAATAAGGTTAGTGATAAAAAATAATATAAAAAATAAAAATAAAAATAAGGGGCAGACTACATGGGCCAAGTGGTTCTTATCTGCCGACAAATTCTATGATCCTAGGGATGTAGATGTAATAGGAGCATACAGTACATTCCCTCCCAGTATCTGCCATGTGGATCCTGTACATGTGCTGATCCTAGGGATGTAGATGTAACAGGAGCATACAGTACATTCCCTCCCAGTATCTGCCATGTGGACCCTGTACATGTGCTGATCCTAGGGATGTAGATGTAATAGGAGCATACAGTACATTCCCTCCCAGTATCTGCCATGTGGACCCTGTACATGTGCTGATCCTAGGGATGTAGATGTAATAGGAGCATACAGTATATTCCCTCCCAGTATCTGCCATGTGGGACCCTGTACATGTGCTGATCCTAGGGATGTAGATGTAATAGGAGTAAACAGTACATTCCCTCCCAGTATCTGCCATGTGGGACCTGTACATGTGCTGATCCTAGGGATGTAGATGTAATAGGAGCATACAGTACATTCCCTCCCAGTATCTGCTATGTGGGACCTTGTACATGTGCTGATCCTAGGGATGTAGATGTAATAGGAGCATACAGTATATTCCCTCCCAGTATCTGCCATGTGGGATCCTGTACATGTGCTGATCCTAGGGATGTAGATGTAATAGGAGCAGACAGTACATTCCCTCCCAGTATCTACCATGTGGGACCCTGTACATGTGCTGATCCTAGGGATGTAGATGTAATAGGAGCATACAGTACATTCCCTCCCAGTATCTGCCATGTGGGACCCTGTACATGTGCTGATCCTAGGGATGTAGATGTAATAGGAGCATACAGTACATTCCCTCCCACTATCTGCCATGTGGATCCTGTACATGTGCTGATCCTAGGGATGTAGATGTAATAGGAGCATACAGTACATTCCCTCCCAGTATCTGCCATGTGGGACCCTGTACATGTGCTGATCCTAGGGATGTAGATGTAATAGGAGCATACAGTAGGTTCCCTCCCAGTATCTGCCATGTGGGTCCCTGTACATGTGCTGATACTAGGGATGTAGATGTAATAGGAGCATACAGTACATTCCCTCCCAGTATCTGCCATGTGGGACACTGTACATGTGCTGATCCTAGGGATATAGATGTAATAGGAGCATACAGTACATTCCCTCCCAGTATCTGCCATGTGGGACCTGTACATGTGCTGATCCTAGGGATGTAGATGTAATAGGAGCATACAGTACATTCCCTCCCAGTATCTGCCATGTGGATCCTGTACATGTGCTGATCCTAGGGATGTGTATGTAATAGGAGCATACAGTACGTTCCCTCCCAGTATTTGCCATGTGGGACCCTGTACATGTGCTGATCCTAGGGATGTAGATGTAATAGGAGCATACAGTACATTCCCTCCCAGTATCTGCCATGTGGGATCCTGTACATGTGCTGATACTAGGGATGTAGATGTAATAGTAGCATACAGTACATTCCCTCCCAGTATCTGCCATGTGGATCCTGTACATGTGCTGATCCTAGGGATGTAGATGTAATAGGAGCATACAGTACATTCCCTCCCAGTATCTGCCATGTGGGATCCTGTACATGTGCTGATCCTAGGGATGTAGATGTAATAGGAGCATACAGTACATTCCCTCCCAGTATCTGCCATGTGGGAGCCTGTACATGTGCTGATCCTAGGTATGTAGATGTAATAGGAGCATACAGTACATTCCCTCCTAGTATCTGCCATGTGGGACCCTGTGCTTGTGCTGATCCTAGGGATGTAGATGTAATAGGAGCATACAGTACATTCCCTCCCAGTATCTGCCATGTGGGACCCTGTATATGTGCTGATACTAGGGATGTAGAAGTAATAGGAGCATACAGTACATTCCCTCCCAGTAACTGCCATGTGGGACCCTGTACATGTGCTGATCCTAGGGATGTAGATGTAATAGTAGCATACAGTACATTCCCTCCAGTATCTGCCATGTGGGACCCTGTACATGTGCTGATCCTAGGGATGTAGATGTAATAGGAGCATACAGTACATTCCCTCCCAGTATCTGCCATGTGGGACCCTGTACATATGCTGATCCTAGGGATGTAGATGTAATAGTAGCATACAGTACATTCCCTCCCAGTATCTGCCATGTGGGACCCTGTACATGTGCTGATCCTAGGGATGTAGATGTAGTAGGAGCATACAGTACGTTCCCTCCCAGTATCTGCCATGTGGGATCCTGTACATGTGCTGATCCTAGGGATGTAGATGTAATAGGAGCATACAGTACATTCCCTCTCAGTATCTGCCATGTGGGACCCTGTACATGTGCTGATCCTAGGGATGTAGATGTAACAGGAGCATACAGTACATTCCCTCCCAGTATCTGCCATGTGGACCCTGTACATGTGCTGATCCTAGGGATGTAGATGTAATAGGAGCATACAGTACATTCCCTCCCAGTATCTGCCATGTGGACCCTGTACATGTGCTGATCCTAGGGATGTAGATGTAATAGGAGCATACAGTATATTCCCTCCCAGTATCTGCCATGTGGGACCCTGTACATGTGCTGATCCTAGGGATGTAGATGTAATAGGAGTAAACAGTACATTCCCTCCCAGTATCTGCCATGTGGGACCTGTACATGTGCTGATCCTAGGGATGTAGATGTAATAGGAGCATACAGTACATTCCCTCCCAGTATCTGCTATGTGGGACCTTGTACATGTGCTGATCCTAGGGATGTAGATGTAATAGGAGCATACAGTACATTCCCTCCCAGTATCTGCCATGTGGGACCTTGTACATGTGCTGATCCTAGGGATGTAGATGTAATAGGAGCATACAGTACATTCCCTCCCAGTATCTGCCATGTTGTATCCTGTACATGTGCTGATCCTAGGGATGTAGATGTAATAGGAGCATACAGTACGTTCCCTCCCAGTATCTGCCATGTGGGACCCTGTACATGTGCTGATCCTAGGGATGTAGATGTAATAGGAGCATACAGTACGTTCCCTCCCAGTATCTGCCATGTGGGATCCTGTACATGTGCTGATACTAGGGATGTAGATGTAATAGGAGCATATAGTACATTCCCTCCCAGTACCTGCCATGTGGGACCCTGTACATGTGCTGATCCTAGGGATGTAGATGTAATAGGAGCATACAGTACATTCCCTCCCAGTATCTGCCATGTGGGACCCTGTACATGTGCTGATCCTAGGGATGTAGATGTAATAGGAGCATACAGTACGTTCCCTCCCAGTATCTGCCATGTGGACCCTGTACATGTGCTGATCGTAGGGATGTAGATGTAATAGGAGCATACAGTACATTCCCTCCCAGTATCTGCCATGTGGGACCCTATACATGTGCTGATCCTAGGGATGAAGATATAATAGGAGCATACAGTACATTCCCTCCCAGTATCTACCATGTGGGACCCTGTACATGTGCTGATCCTAGGGGTGTAGATGTAATAGGAGCATACAGAACATTCCCTCCCAGTATCTGCCATGTGGGATCCTGTACATGTGCTGATCCTAGGGATGTAGATGTAATAGGAGCATACAGTACATTCCCTCCCAGTATCTGCCATGTGGGACCCTGTACATGTGCTGATCCTAGGGATGTAGATATAATAGGAGCATACAGTACGTTCCCTCCCAGTATCTGCCATGTGGGACCCTGTACATGTGCTGATCCTAGTGATATAGATGTAAAAGGAGCAAACAGTACGTTCCCTCCCAGTATCTGCCATGTGGGATCCTGTACATGTGCTGATCCTAGGGATGTAGATGTAATAGGAGCATACAGTACGTTCCCTCCCAGTATCTGCCATGTGGACCCTGTACATGTGCTGATCCTAGGGATGTAGATGTAATAGGAGCATACAGTACATTCCTCCCAGTATCTGCCATGTGGGACCCTGTACATGTGCTGATCCTAGGGATGTAGATGTAATAGGAGCATACAGTACATTCCCTCCCAGTATCTGCCATGTGGGATCCTGTACATGTGCTGATCCTAGGGATGTAGATGTAATAGGAGCATACAGTACATTCCCTCCCAGTATCTGCCATGTGGGATCCTGTACATGTGCTGATACTAGGGATGTAGATGTAATAGTAGCATACAGTACATTCCCTCCCAGTATCTGCCATGTGGATCCTGTACATGTGCTGATCCTAGGGATGTGTATGTAACAGGAGCATACAGTACGTTCCCTCCCAGTATTTGCCATGTGGGACCCTGTACATGTGCTGATCCTAGGGATGTAGATGTAATAGGAGCATACAGTACATTCCCTCCCAGTATCTGCCATGTGGGATCCTGTACATGTGCTGATACTAGGGATGTAGATGTAATAGTAGCATACAGTACATTCCCTCCCAGTATCTGCCATGTGGATCCTGTACATGTGCTGATCCTAGGGATGTAGATGTAATAGGAGCATACAGTACATTCCCTCCCAGTATCTGCCATGTGGGATCCTGTACATGTGCTGATCCTAGGGATGTAGATGTAATAGGAGCATACAGTACATTCCCTCCCAGTATCTGCCATGTGGGATCCTGTACATGTGCTGATCCTAGGTATGTAGATGTAATAGGAGCATACAGTACATTCCCTCCTAGTATCTGCCATGTGGGACCCTGTACTTGTGCTGATCCTAGGGATGTAGATGTAATAGGAGCATACAGTACATTCCCTCCCAGTATCTGCCATGTGGGACCCTGTACATGTGCTGATACTAGGGATGTAGAAGTAATAGGAGCATACAGTACATTCCCTCCCAGTAACTGCCATGTGGGACCCTGTACATGTGCTGATCCTAGGGATGTAGATGTAATAGTAGCATACAGTACATTCCCTCCAGTATCTGCCATGTGGGACCCTGTACATGTGCTGATCCTAGGGATGTAGATGTAATAGGAGCATACAGTACATTCCCTCCCAGTATCTGCCATGTGGGACCCTGTACATATGCTGATCCTAGGGATGTAGATGTAATAGTAGCATACAGTACATTCCCTCCCAGTATCTGCCATGTGGGACCCTGTACATGTGCTGGTCCTAGGGATGTAGATGTAATAGGAGCATACAGTACATTCCCTCCCAGTATCTACCATGTGGGATCCTGTACATGTGCTGATCCTAGGGATGTAGATGTAATAGGAGCATACAGTACGTTCCCTCCCAGTATCTGCCGTGTGGGATCCTGTACATGTGCTGATCCTAGGGATGTAGATGTAATAGGAGCATACAGTACATTCCCTCTCAGTATCTGCCATGTGGGACCCTGTACATGTGCTGATCCTAGGGATGTAGATGTAACAGGAGCATACAGTACATTCCCTCCCAGTATCTGCCATGTGGACCCTGTACATGTGCTGATCCTAGGGATGTAGATGTAATAGGAGCATACAGTATATTCCCTCCCAGTATCTGCCATGTGGGACCCTGTACATGTGCTGATCCTAGGGATGTAGATGTAATAGGAGTATACAGTACATTCCCTCCCAGTATCTGCCATGTGGGACCTGTACATGTGCTGATCCTAGGGATGTAGATGTAATAGTAGCATACAGTACATTCCCTCCCAGTATCTGCCATGTGGATCCTGTACATGTGCTGATCCTAGGGATGTGTATGTAATAGGAGCATACAGTACGTTCCCTCCCAGTATTTGCCATGTGGGACCCTGTACATGTGCTGATCCTAGGGATGTAGATGTAATAGGAGCATACAGTACATTCCCTCCCAGTATCTGCCATGTGGGATCCTGTACATGTGCTGATACTAGGGATGTAGATGTAATAGTAGCATACAGTACATTCCCTCCCAGTATCTGCCATGTGGATCCTGTACATGTGCTGATCCTAGGGATGTAGATGTAATAGGAGCATACAGTACATTCCCTCCCAGTATCTGCCATGTGGGATCCTGTACATGTGCTGATCCTAGGGATGTAGATGTAATAGGAGCATACAGTACATTCCCTCCCAGTATCTGCCATGTGGGATCCTGTACATGTGCTGATCCTAGGGATGTAGATGTAATAGGAGCATACAGTACATTCCCTCCCAGTATCTGCCATGTGGGATCCTGTACATGTGCTGATCCTAGGGATGTAGATGTAATAGGAGCATACAGTACATTCCCTCCAAGTATCTGCCATGTGGGACCCTGTACATGTGCTGATACTAGGGATGTTGAAGTAATAGGAGCATACAGTACATTCCCTCCCAGTAACTGCCATGTGGGACCCTGTACATGTGCTGATACTAGGGATGTAGAAGTAATAGGAGCATACAGTACATTCCCTCCAAGTATCTGCCATGTGGGACCCTGTACATGTGCTGATCCTAGGGATGTAGATGTAATATGAGCATACAGTACATTCCCTCCAGTATCTGCCATGTGGGACCCTGTACATGTGCTGATCCTAGGGATGTAGATGTAATAGGAGCATACAGTACATTCCCTCCCAGTATCTGCCATGTGGGACCCTGTACATATGCTGATCCTAGGGATGTAGATGTAATAGTAGCAGAAAGTACATTCCCTCCCAGTATCTGCCATGTGGGACCCTGTACATGTGCTGGTCCTAGGGATGTAGATGTAATAGGAGCATACAGTACATTCCCTCCCAGTATCTACCATGTGGGATCCTGTACATGTGCTGATCCTAGGGATGTAGATGTAATAGGAGCATACAGTACGTTCCCGCCCAGTATCTGCCATGTGGGATCCTGTACATGTGCTGATCCTAGGGTTGTAGATGTAATAGGAGCATACAGTACATTCCCTCTCAGTATCTGCCATGTGGGTCCCTGTACATGTGCTGATCCTAGGGATGTAGATGTAACAGGAGCATACAGTACATTCCCTCCCAGTATCTGCCATGTGGACCCTGTACATGTGCTGATCCTAGGGATGTAGATGTAATAGGAGCATACAGTACATTCCCTCCCAGTATCTGCCATGTGGACCCTGTACATGTGCTTATCCTAGGGATGTAGATGTAATAGGAGCATACAGTATATTCCCTCCAAGTATCTGCCATGTGGGACCCTGTACATGTGCTGATCCTAGGGATGTAGATGTAATAGGAGTATACAGTACATTCCCCCCCAGTATCTGCCATGTGGGACCTGTACATGTGCTGATCCTAGGGATGTAGATGTAATAGGAGCATACAGTACATTCCCTCCCAGTATCTGTCATGTGGGACCTTGTACATGTGCTGATCCTCGGGATGTAGATGTAATAGGAGCATACAGTACATTCCCTCCCAGTATCTGCCATGTGGGACCTTGTACATGTGCTGATCCTAGGGATGTAGATGTAATAGGAGCATACAGTACATTCCCTCCCAGTATCTGCCATGTTGTATCCTGTACATGTGCTGATCCTAGGGATGTAGATGTAATAGGAGCATACAGTACGTTCCCTCCCAGTATCTGCCATGTGGGACCCTGTACATGTGCTGATCCTAGGGATGTAGATGTAATAGGAGCATACAGTACGTTCCCTCCCAGTATCTGCCATGTGGGATCCTGTACATGTGCTGATCCTAGGGATGTAGATGTAATAGGAGCATACAGTACATTCCCTCCCAGTATCTGCCATGTGGGACCCTATACATGTGCTGATCCTAGGGATGTAGATATAATAGGAGCATACAGTACATTCCCTCCCAGTATCTACCATGTGGGACCCTGTACATGTGCTGATCCTAGGGATGTAGATGTAATAGGAGCATACAGTACATTCCCTCCCAGTATCTGCCATGTGGGACCCTGTACATGTGCTGATCCTAGGGATGTAGATGTAATAGGAGCATACAGTACATTCCTCCCAGTATCTGCCATGTGGGACCCTGTACATGTGCTGATCCTAGGGATGTAGATGTAATAGGAGCATACAGTATGTTCCCTCCCAGTATCTGCCATGTGGGATCCTGTACATGTGCTTATACTAGGGATGTAGATGTAATAGGAGCATATAGTACATTCCCTCACAGTATCTGCCATGTGGGATCCTGTACATGTGCTGATCCTAGAGATGTAGATGTAATAGGAGCATACAGTACATTCCCTCCCAGTATCTGCCATGTGGGACCCTGTACATGTGCTGATCCTAGGGATGTATATGTAATAGGAGTATACAGTACATTCCCTCCCAGTATCTGCCATGTGGGACCCTGTACATGTGCTGATACTAGGGATGTAGATGTAATAGGAGCATACAGTACATTCCCTCCAGTATCTGCCATGTGGGACCCTGTACATGTGCTGATCCTAGGGATGTAGATGTAATAGGAGCATACAGTACATTCCCTCCCAGTATCTGCCATGTGGGACCCTATACATGTGCTGATCCTAGGGATGTAGATATAATAGGAGCATACAGTACACTCCCTCCCAGTATCTGCCATGTGGAACCCTGTACATGTGCTGATCCTAGGGATGTAGATGTAATAGGAGCATACAGTACATTCCCTCCCAGTATCTGCCATGTGGGACCCTATACATGTGCTGATCCTAGGGATGTAGATATAATAGGAGCATACAGTACATTCCCTCCCAGTATCTACCATGTGGGACCCTGTACATGTGCTGATCCTAGGGATGTAGATGTAATAGGAGCATACAGTACATTCCCTCCCAGTATCTGCCATGTGGGACCCTGTACATGTGCTGATCCTAGTGATGTAGATGTAATAGGAGCATACAGTACATTCCCTCCCAGTACCTGCCATGTGGGATCCTGTACATGTGCTGATCCTAGGGATGTAGATATAATAGGAGCATACAGTACGTTCCCTCCCAGTACCTGCCATGTGGGATCCTGTACATGTGCTTATCCTAGGGATGTAGATGTAATAGGAGCATACAGTACATTCCCTCCCAGTATCTGCTCTGTGGGACCCTGTACATGTGCTGATACTAGGGATGTAGATGTAATAGGAGCATACAGTACGTTCCCTCCCAGTATCTGACATGTGGTACCCTGTACATGTGCTGATCCTAGGGATGTAGATGTAATAGGAGCATACAGTACATTCCCTCCCAGTATCTGCCATGTGGGACCCTGTACATGTGCTGATCCTAGGGATGTAGATGTAATAGGAGTATACAGTACATTCCCTCCCAGTATCTGCCATGTGGGACCCTATACATGTGCTGATCCTAGGGATGTAGATGTAATAGGAGCATACAGTACATTCCCTCCCAGTATCTGCCATGTGGGACCCTATACATGTGCTGATCCTAGGGATGTAGATGTAATAGGAGCATACAGTACATTCCCTCCCAGTATCTGCCATGTGGGACCCTATACATGTGCTGATCCTAGGGATGTAGATGTAATAGGAGCATACAGTACATTCCCTCCCAGTATCTGCCATGTGGGACCCTGTACATGTGCTGATCCTAGGGATGTAGATGTAATAGGAGCATACAGTACATTCCCTCCCAGTATCTGCCATGTGGGACCCTGTACATGTGCTGATCCTAGGGATGTAGATGTAATAGGAGTATACAGTACATTCCCTCCCAGTATCTGCCATGTGGGACCCTATACATGTGCTGATCCTAGGGATGTAGATGTAATAGGAGTATACAGTACATTCCCTCCCAGTATCTGCCATGTGGGATCCTGTACATGTGCTGATCCTAGGGATGTAGATGTAATAGGAGCATACAGTACATTCCCTCCCAGTATCTGCCATGTGGGATCCTGTACATGTGCTGATCCTTGGGATATAGATGTAATAGGAGCATACAGTACGTTCCCTCCCAGTATCTGCCATGTGGGACCCTCTACATGTGCTGATCCTAGGGATGTAGATGTAATAGGAGCATACAGTACATTCCCTCCCAGTATCTGCCATGTGGATCCTGTACATGTGCTGTTCCTAGGGATGTAGATGTAATAGGAGCATACAGTACATTCCCTCCCAGTATCTACCATGTGGGACCCTGTACATGTGCTGATCCTAGGGATGTAGATGTAATAGGAGCATACAGTACATTCCCTCCCAGTATCTACCATGTGGGACCCTGTACATGTGCTGATCCTAGGGATGTAGATGTAATAGGAGCATACAGTACGTTCCCTCCCAGTATCTGCCATGTGGGACCCTGTACATGTGCTGATCCTAGGGATGTAGATGTAATAGGAGCATACAGTACATTCCCTCCCAGTATCTGCCATGTGGGACCCTGTACATGTGCTGATACTAGGGATGTAGATGTAATAGGAGCATACAGTACATTCCCTCCCAGTATCTGCCATGTGGGACCCTGTACATGTGCTGAACCTAGGGATGTAGATGTAATAGGAGTATACAGTACATTCCCTCCCAGTATCTGCCATGTGGGATCCTGTACATGTGCTGAACCTAGGGATGTAGATGTAATAGGAGCATACAGTACATTCCCTCCCAGTATCTGCCATGTGGGACCCTGTACATGTGCTGATCCTAGGGATGTAGATGTAATAGGAGCATACAGTACATTCCCTCCCAGTATCTGCCATGTGGGATCCTGTACATGTGCTGAACCTAGGGATGTAGATGTAATAGGAGCATACAGTACATTCCCTCCCAGTATCTGCCATGTGGGACCCTGTACATGTGCTGATACTAGGGATGTAGATGTAATAGGAGCATACAGTACATTCCCTCCCAGTATCTGCCATGTGGGACCCTGTACATGTGCTGATCCTAGGGATGTAGATGTAATAGGAGCATACAGTACATTCCCTCCCAGTATCTGCCATGTGGGACCTGTACATGTGCTGATCCTAGTGATGTAGACGTAATAGGAGCATACAGTACATTCCCTCCCAGTATCTGCCATGTGGGATCCTGTACATGTGCTGAACCTAGGGATGTAGATGTAATAGGAGCATACAGTACATTCCCTCCCAGTATCTGCCATGTGGGACCCTGTACATGTGCTGATCCTAGGGATGTAGATGTAATAGGAGCATACAGTACATTCCCTCCCAGTATCTGCCATGTGGGACCCTGTACATGTGCTGATCCTAGGGATGTAGATGTAATAGGAGCATACAGTATATTCCCTCCCAGTATCTGCCATGTGGGACCCTGTACATGTGCTGATCCTAGGGATGTAGATGTAATAGGAGCATACAGTACATTCCCTCCCAGTATCTGCCATGTGGGGCCCTGTATATGTGCTGATCCTAGGGATGTAGATGTAACCTTCTTTTCCACTACAATGTGTGGAGCTACCCAATACTTAAATGCCTCCACCCAAGGATATTTGTCTGACAATAGTAGATGTTGCCTACTTGGAAAAGCAAAAACTTAGTATCTGCACACTCGGAATATTAGCTGAATACTGTGGATATATGTGGTTTGTCACCATAAATCCACTATTGAAAACCCCTTTCCTCAAATACTAGACAATGCTCAATACATGGAGGGGGTGCTGTCAACTACAGTATGTTTAAGTCATATTTTGGAGGGAAGAAAACAAGAAGAAATGTGTATTGTCGACGCACTAGACAGAAGTAATAAATCATAAAATATAACCTTTATTGAAAATATATTAAAATAGGATATATGTTATTGGTGATATCCCGGACTACAGTGAAACATATAGGTTAAAATCACAAAGACAAACATATACGTGAATGAGAAAGTTATTAAGAAATGTGAATAAAGTATTAAAAAAACATGTCCACATGTGATTCTTAATGTGCAACCCACTTAGGGTGGCTGTGTTAATATATATATATATATATATATATTTATATATTTATATGTTTTATCCGATGCCAGTTATTTGGATATTATCAGAAAGCTGTCTGTTCTATAATAGTTGATCCCACTGATAATTATCATACATACACCCCTTACTCAACTATAATTACCTTGTGCGGAATATTCCTAATAACGAGGCTGTGAGTATAAGTGGGTATAGTAATGCTGTTGGCCTTCAAGTTGAGGAATAATGTGTACAATGAGGATCCATATAACAGGGGCTTTTCATATTAATTATTGATGTCCTTGATGGAGAAAATATAAATGCTCTGATCGTACACGTAAAGGGAGTTGCTTTCAGGAATGTAGCAATTCCAATTTTGCATATATAGCAGCTCACATTTACCTCAATATTCAGTATTCATATTAGATCTGGTTAAGCACATATGGAATATTGCTTTCATTAGGGGTGTAGCAGCCCCAATTCTATTAGAAAGCAAACTGCCTTAGAATACGGCCTGATTCCTTTTTTCAGAAGTTCCAGATCCAATTATAAACTTGAGTGTAAACTCCAATATGTCAGAGCATTAACAATATGTTGTTAATACCATAGTATAGGGGATATAGCAGTTCTGTTTTCCACACATACATGAAGGACCCTTAATACCTTTTAATACAATAATATAAAGTATATGTAAAAACTCACTTATTTGGATAGGGTTATGTATCACATAATTTGTGTAGCCAAAGAAGGGTGTGTCTTACCCTATCTATAACTGTATGTCACTTGAGTAGATGCGAATCTAATTCTCAACATTTATTTGTTCACATCACTCCTGCCATTAGTAATACTACAATATAGGGGTATATGCAATTGCGTTCGAATTGCCGCAAATGTCGAAAAACGGGGCATTTTCGACACAAAAAAATTTCGACAATGCAATACAATACTTTTCGATAAAAAAACGGACGTTTCAGATTCGACTTTTTGAAATTCGACAGTTGTTAAATTCGACATGTCTGCAATGGTAAAAATGCGGCTTTTCGACAAAAGTATATTCAATTGTAGAATGTCGATTCGACAACAGTGCTTTTCGACAGTCATTTCGTCAATTTCAGTCCGCCTCATTTTGCTGGCGGAATATAATAAAAATTTTAAAAAACATGTTTTTTTGTGTGTTTTTTTTTTTTGTTGCTAATAGCATATCTATTTATATTAGAAGGGATTATCTACTTGCTTTGTCTACTAGGAGCCACAAGTATTATTTATATATTTTTTAAAAGATTATTATTATTTTTTTACTGACTAAAATAATATGGAGAAATCAGAGCATGTTTTTCAGTGGGAAGGGGTGGGAATGGGTTCAAAATCACGGAAAAAAATGCGTGGGCTAAGCATAACCAGCCTCTGGCTCTTTGAGCCGGTCCTGGTTGCAAAAATATGGGGGGGAAATTGACAGGGGATCCCCCGTATTTTTACAACCAGCACCGGGCTCTGCATCCGGTCCTGGTGCAAAAATGACGGGGAAAAAAAGCGTAGGGGTCCCCCGTATTTTTAACACCAGCACCGGGCTCAACTAGTCAGAGAGATAATGCCACAGCCGGGGGACACTTTTATATCGGTCCCTGCGGCCCTGGCATTAAATCACTAACTAGTCACCCCAGGCCGTGGTACCCTGGAGGAGTAGGGACCACTTAAATCAAGGGGTCCCCCCCTCCAGCCACCCAAGGGCCAGGGGTGAAGCCCGAGGCTGCCTCCCCCCATCCAAGGGCTGCGGATGGGGGGCTGATAGCCAAGTGACAAAATAAAGAATATTGTTTTTTGTAGCAGAACTACAAGTCCCAGCAAGCCTCCCCCACAAGCTGGTACTTGGAGAACCACAAGTACCAGCATGCGGGGGGGAAACGTGCCCGCTGGTACCTGTAGTTCTACTGCATAAAAAATACCCAAATAAAACCAGTACACGCACACCATGAAAGTAAAACTTTATTATATACATGCATGCCGACACACACATACTTACCTATGTTCACATGCCGACTCTGTCCACTTCTCCAAGTAGAATCCACGGTGTACCTGAAAATAAAATTATACTCACCAAAATCCAGTGTAGCTTCTGTCCTCTTCTTTTTTGTAATCCACGTACTTGGCAAAAAAAGAAAACGCATTTACCCAGACCACGCACTGAAAGGGGTCCCATGTTTACACATGGGACCCCTTTCTCCGAATGCCGGGACCCCCCGTGACTCCTGTCACAAAGGGTCCCTTGAGCCAATCAGGGAGCGCCACGTCGTGGCACTCTCCTGATTGACTGTGCGCGGCGGGAGGGTATGTGACTGTCGAATTGTGTCGAATTTAAAACCGGTCGAATTCCAGCCGGAATTCGACCGCAATTTCATATACCCCTAGTCATTAGAATTAGATAGGTGTTTTTACAGAGTGTATATTCTATTGATACTGAATATAGATGGATTAATCGAGCATAGGATTCTGTGTTACTAAGTTCAGTGGCAATGTAATAATATCTAAATGCACTGTCTCACTGGTGGCTGTTACAGAAAAAGATTAATAAGGAACATTCAGCTTATTATCAGCTGTCAAATGTTGCCGATTTGATGAATGTACTCTGTTGAATTAAATATGATTAATGGCATATTAACTGCTTCTCAAATCCTCAGTATACAGTAGCTATCAAATTTGCAACAATACGTTATGATCAGGGCCGGTTCTAAGACTTGTGGCGCCCCGGGCAAAATATGGGGGTGTGGCTTCAATTGGGGGCGTGGTCACGACGCTACAAGAAAATAAATAAATAAATAAAAAGAATACTTACCATCCCCGTTCCTGATCCAGACCCCCTCCGCCGGCGGCACCGCTCTTCTCCCCTCTCTCTTCTCTTCGATCTATGGGAGAGACGTTATTACATCTCTCCCATAGAACAGCATAGACACTAGAGGTCAATTATGACCCCTAGTGTCTGTGCCACTATGCTGTGCGGTGCGCGATGACGTCATCGCGCATCGCACAGCAAAGGTCCTCTACACGAAGGGAAACTAGACCGTAGCGTCTAGTTTCCCTTCACGGAGAGGACCTTTGCTGTGCGGTGCGTGATGACGTCATCGCGCACCGCACAACTAAGGTCCTCTCAATGAAGGGAAACTAGACGCTACGCGTCTGGTTCCCTTCAAAGCGGGGGGGCACAGCAGGGCACTGCGGGGGGCACAGGGGCGGATCTTGCCCTGGTGCGGCGCCCTCCGGATGGCGCCGGCGCCCTCTGGAAGGCGGCGCCCCGGGCAAAAGTACCGCTTGCCCGTGGCAAGAACCGCCACTGGTTATGATTAGTGTCCAGTGATAGTATGCAGCTGCTTAAGTGGCTGCATTGACTTAGTTGGCTTAAAGCTGTTTCTAATTTGTAGCTATATAATCATGTGGATACTGTTGCTATTACCACTCAGGGAATTACCTAGTATGTCCACATTAAACAGAAACAATGTAATATATGCAGTGCATTCCTGGGCCAATATTTACTAAGAATTCGAGTTTGTCCGTTTTGTGTTTTTTTTTCTAAGTCCCAATCCGGGAATTCACTAAGCACCAATCTCGGCAGTGTTTGGACTATTCGTAATGGTTTGATTTGCAAAGTTCCGAAATACGAATGAATAGACCATCGGTCAAACGCGGCTGTTATTTCATACAATACGGGAATTCACTATTCATTCGTATTTGGGTGTTAGTTTCTGAGTGCTCAATTGCGGTCGTATATTTTTGCGAATCGGTAAAAAAAAGCGGCAAAAAATAGACCTGCTTTTTTCAATCGTGTTTACATGTGTTGCAACTCAAAAATCAATCACACCTGAATTAGGATGCCTATAAAAGGATGTTAGGCCCATTTCAATACACCTACACTCAGAAATGGCAGCAGAACTGTGGGCCAGTGATCTTTTGTGTGCTGTGGGATTCCTCAGACTCAGACATCAGCCTATAAGTACCCAGGGCCAAGAAACTGAACATAGTCAGCAGGTTGTACAGGTTCCGCGGAGGCTGCGCAGGCCTCGTTTTTTTTAGGGGGCATTTAAACTTGAACGCATTGTCCGATGATAAGGTCATACAGATGTTCCGTCTAAATCGTAACAACATTTTCCGTCTGTATGACCTTGTCAAACTGGGCCTAGACCCTGAGACAGCATGCTCTCGTTCTGTCTCAGTGCTGTATTGCACTTTCTGGCTACTGGCAGCTTTCAGGCTGTGTCTGGGGATGTCATAGGAATCTCACAGCCCTCATTTTCCAGAATCTTAACACAGGTGATGTATACCTAACTACCTCTTCTGTTTTTTGTTTGTTTTAATTTCTCGGTGGCCAGTTCTGTCCTAAAATCTCATGTTTATTGTTCTTTAAAATATACACACAGGTGTTGGCTGTTTTGCAGCCCCACATCGAGGCCTCAATCTGCTTCCCTACCAAGGAGTCTCAGTGGCATGCCGTCAGGGTAGATTTCTATGAGCTGGCTGGCAAGCCCAATGTGCTTGGAGCCATAGATTGCACACACATTCAGCTGAGACCACCTAGGGGCAGGCAGCACATATATACTAATCGCCATTTTGAACACTCCACAAATGTGCAGGTGGTTTGTGATGCAAATCTCAAAATAATGAGTGTTGTTGCTGGTTACCCTGGGGGCTGCCATGACTCCTTCATCCTCAGTCAGTCATCCCTCTTTGATAAGTTTGAGGACGGACAAATGCCAGATGGATGGCTGCTGGGTATGTAATTTGATATGTGTAGGCCTGCGTATACTTTGTCCAAATACAGGTGCAGATGTATTTAACTGTAGAAGGCATAAGGAAGTGAGAAACCAGTGATATGTGCAAGGTGATAAAGGCACCAGCCAATCAGCTCCAATATGTAAATGAACATTTAGGAACAGATTGTCTGCTGCCTTTATTACCTTGCACATATCACTGGTTTATCACTTCCTTATGCCTTGTACAGGTTAATACATCTGCCCCACAGTGTGTTACTTATGTGTTGCTGTATCTTAACATGAATCACGTTACTATATCTGTCTTTTAGGTGATGGAGGATATGGCTGTTTCTCTTGGCTTCTAACTCCATTGTCCCGACCTGATACCCCTGCTGAACACAATTACAATCATGCACATAAGTCCACGCGGAATGTGATAGAAAGATGTTTTGGTGTGCTGAAATCTAGGTTTTGGTGTCTGGATAAGTCTGGTGGCCTTTTGTTGTATAGTCCCTCCAAGGTGACTCAAATTGTGTTCTGCTGCTGCTTTCTTCATAACATGTATTTGCAACAACATCTGCCACATGTTGAGGAGCAGGAAGAAAGCAGCCAGCAAGCAGAGGAATTAGAGACATCTGGTGATACTTGAAGTACAGATGTAGGGAGGCAGGTTAGGCAAGAGCTCATCACTCGCTATTTCTAAGGTAAGTTTGGTTTGCTTATTTCATTTGTTGTGTATTCATAAATAGATGTTTTGCCATTTTTATTGGCAAAACCATTACTCAGAATGTGTCTGTCTCCTTGACACATACAAACATACCCTCGCTTTATGCAAAACAAATGTCGCATGTGTATTGTGTGTATTTAAAAACTCAAAACAACAGATAATGAGTGGCGTGCATTAAGTCTGGATAAGTGATCGTAAACTTGCAGTGCTAATTTATTACAAGCACACATAATCCATTTAGTATTTTACTTTATCATTGTGTGTAACGTCCTAATGCACAGGTTCACAAACACAGCCCTCAGGACCACACACAGTGCATGTTTTTCACGTAACCCAGTAGAAGCACAGGTGTATGAATTACTCACAGACATATGTTAAAAGGTTCACAGGTGGAGCTAATTATGTCACTTGTGATTCTGTGAGTAGACCTGCAAAACATGCACTGTGTGGGGTCCTGAGGGCCGAGTTTGAGAACCTGTGTTCCCAAAAAACACTCCTCAACATATAATATGTTAGCCTTGAGGAATACATGTGTCCCTATGTGTGATGCTCCATCATATTTAAGGGACACAAACTTACTGTAATCAGAAATAATTTATTTCCTAATGTTTGATGCAGTAAACTTGCTGATGTGTAAGTAAAAACACAGTTTGCCACATATATACATTATTATACACATTCTTTGTTTTTTGGTTACAAAGTTCTTATTTGTTGGTTTCTGCATCACGTGTAATAACATTCTTACTAATTTTTAACACACACACAAACATGTCCCAACAATACTGACATTCATTTTGTCAATGTTTTTTAAAAAATTCAATGCCAACATATTAAAAGCTTTTTACGCAACTCAATTGTGTTCTTCTTGTAATGTTGTAGAGAGAAGAAAGGTAAAATAGTTATCAATAACATTGTAATTTGGATTGTCTGCAGGAAATGAGTATGATTGGAATCTAGAAAGAGTAATGATTAGAAAATAATCAAGTGGTCTGTTTACTTCCTGCTAACATGTATGTGCGGCTCCATCAACATTTCCCTCCTCCAATACCAAAAAAATGGTAAAGAATAAATGTGCGTACAAATTTTATGTTGTTGTTTGTACCACTTATAATTAATGATGTATAAATTGTCAAGGAGCTAAGTGTTATATATTTTTTGCCACTTACTAACTATTTTGAGTCACTTATCACAAATGTCTAACTTGTATTTTTTTCACGTTTTTTTTTTGGAGGCTGCTTGTCCTGCCCTTTGCCTTTAGCACTGTCATGTTGTCGTGCTCTGGTGGAGCATCTTAGTGGTGATGAGACTGGCGTGATATTTGGAGTAGTCGTACCAGAACTGCTGCTTGTTTGCTGTTGGTGCATGCATCTGAGTGTTTCATTCAGGTTAGTGAGGATGGCATTGAGTTCATGTGTAGCAGCATTTTGATTGTCTACAATTCAGAATAAACTTTCATTAATCTTTTGATTGTTTTGAAAAATGTTCATATAACTTTGCTGTTGTCTGTGCTGTTCTTCCATTTGTTATGATTCCAGCACTCTGGTCAGAGGAGATCTTGTGGCAAGGACCGGAGCACTGGAACGGAATGCTGGGGAAGGGAGCAGGACAGGAAAATAGCCCCTGGCGCCCTAACTCTGTTGTCTCACCCGTGTTGTCAGAAATCCCCTGCGAGACTATGGTTTCTTGAGCCCTTGGCAGCCGCGTTTGAAGGGCGGATTATGTCTGCCCAACTTCGATGCCCCCCGGTCTTAATGAGAGACAAAGGGAAACCCGAGATAGGGTGATAACAAGAGGCCCTCTAACTAAACAACCAGGCCAGGGGCTAAGCAAACTCAAAACTATAATATGTGCGGAGAAACCACCAAGGAAAAGGACAACCAAAATATCCACTTGTCCAATTCTCCTACCCGGCACCGCCGAGTACCAGAGAGGACTTGTGGAAGCGGAACCCTCCGCAAATGCTCCAAACACAAAATATAAAAGGTAAAGCGGCTGAGCCGCAACACACGGCAGAGCCGCAACTCACGAACACCACTGGATATAAAACGGTGATCAGTCAGGACTCCAGGGATGAGATGGTAACTCCCGAGTACAGGACTTCTGAGGACTGGAATGACCGGATACAGCAGGACTGGAAACAGACTCTCAGCAAACAAAGGCAGCATGCAGGAAGCTATTACCGGCGTCTGTGAGAAGCCCTGGGAGTGTACTTAACAGGGAGTCCTCCAATCAGCTGTTTAGAGGCTGATTGGACTAAATGCCGTGCAGTTGCCTTGCTGCACGGCCAGAGTACAGGTGAACGCATTAAATCCTAAAACCCAGCAACGGGGAACGCGGTCTGCCAGTGGCGTCCCCGTTGCTAGGGTCCGTGCGGCTTCAGCGCGCCCGGCGTCTAGCGTTGCTAGGGAGCCGGCGGCTGTACGTGCACGGCGTCCCTAGTTGCTAGGCGCCGGGTCGCGTGGACAAGCGGACCCCGGCGCCTAACAGTACCCCCCCCTTGAGGAGGGGTCAAGGAACCCCTAAAGCCAGGTTTCCGAGGAAATTCCCGAAAAAATGCCGTCTTGAGCCTCGGGGCATGAAGATCCTTATCCAAGACCCAAGACCTTTCCTCCGGACCATAGCCTCTCCAGTGAACCAGAAAATAAAGCCGGCCCCGGGACAATTTGGAATCGAGAACCTTCTCCACCAAGAACTCCTGTTGTCCCTGTACATCCACCGGAGATCTACCCTGAGAGATCCTCCGAGGAAATCTACTGGAAGAAACGTATTGTTTCAACAGGGAACAATGAAACGTATTTACAATCCTGAGAGATCTTGATAAACGTAACCGAAAGGCAACTGGGTTAACTCTTTTAATAATAAGAAATGGCCCAATAAATTTGGGTCCCAATCTAGCCGAGGATTGTCGAAGCCTGATGTTACGAGTCGACAACCATACCCTATCTCCCACCTTAAAAGTGCAAGGACGTCGGAGCCTGTCAGAAAATTTCTTCTCTCGAAAGGTTGCTTTTCTGAGAGCAAGGTGCACTTTTTTCCAAATGGCTCTGAGATGGGAGGTTAAGGTTAGCGAGGAGACTGAGGAATGATGAAAAAAAGAATTAGCTCTGGGGTGAAAACCAAAAACTGAAAAGAATGGAGACTCTTTAGTGGAGGAATGACAAGAATTATTGTAAGCAAACTCCGCCAACGGAAGAAACTCGGACCAATCATTCTGGAGTTTGGCAGAATACAAGCGCAAATACTGTTTCAATGATTGGTTAACTCGCTCGGTTTGCCCGTTGGATTGTGGGTGGTAACCGGATGTTAACGACAATTTCATCTTTAATGAGGCACAAAAACATTTCCAGAATTGTGCGATGAATTGTGGGCCCCGATCAGAAACAATATCAGTAGGCAACCCATGAAGTCTGAAAACATGGCGGAGAAACAAAACTGCCAACCCTTGGGCAGAAGGCAATCGGGGTAGAGCAATAAAATGAGCCATCTTGCTAAAACGGTCCACTACCACCCATATGACTCGGAATCCGGCTGAAAGGGGAAGGTCAACCACAAAATCCATGGAAATATGGGACCATGGCCTGAGAGGAACATTTAAGGGCATAAGTTGCCCGATAGGCAAGGAACGGGGAACCTTATGCTGTGCACAAACCTGACATGAATAAACAAACTCCTTAACGTCTTTAGAAAGACCAGGCCACCATACTGAGCGAGAGACTAACTCCAAAGTCTTAGAGATTCCCGGATGCCCGGAAACTTTGTTATCATGGAATTCCGTTAAAACAGTAGCTCTCAAAAACTCAGGGACGTAAAGACGACCAGCAGGAGTATTTCCAGGAGCTTGGTGTTGAAGCTGTTTTAACTGGGTAAATAAATCTTGTGTGAGGCCTGCCCAGATGACCGAAGATGGAAGTATGGGAGTAACAGGACTGTTATTGTTAACCGGAAGAAAGCTGCGTGACAGGGCATCAGCCTTAGTATTCTTGGAACCAGGCCTGAAAGTGATTATAAATTTGAAACGAGTAAAAAATAAAGCCCAACGTGCCTGCCGGGCATTAAGCCGTTTAGCCGATTCGATGTATTGCAGGTTTTTATGGTCAGTCAATACTGAAATAGTATGTTTTGCTCCCTCCAGCCAATGCCTCCACTCCTCGAAAGCCCACTTTACCGCCAGTAGCTCCCGATTACCAACGTCATAGTTGGATTCAGCGGAGGAGAATTTCCTGGACATAAAGGCACAAGGATGTAACTCCAGAGACTCCAGATCCTTTTGAGAAAGGATAGCCCCCACTCCAACCTCCGAGGCAT
Organism: Pseudophryne corroboree; assembly: GCF_028390025.1. Taxonomy (NCBI): domain Eukaryota; kingdom Metazoa; phylum Chordata; class Amphibia; order Anura; family Myobatrachidae; genus Pseudophryne; species Pseudophryne corroboree. The sequence continues at coordinate 368,738,263 of NC_086453.1, forward strand.
CAACCTCCACAACAAAGGGCAATTCCGGATTGGGATGTCTGAGGACTGGAGCCGAGACAAAGGCTTGTTTCAAGGCCCGGAAGGACAACTCAGCTTCACGCGACCAGTTGGTAGGATCCGCTCCTTTCTTTGTCAGAGCTACAATGGGAGCAACCAGGTCAGAAAAAGAATGAATGAACCTCCTATAATAATTCGCAAACCCTAAAAAGCGCTGAATTGCTTTTAAATTGGTGGGTTACGCCCAACTAAGGATGGCCTGGAGCTTCTTTGGTTCCATGGAAAATCCCCGAGGGGAAATAATGTACCCTAAAAAAGATACTTCCGTGACATGAAACTCACACTTCTCCAGCTTGGCATATAAATGATTCTCACGTAACTTTTGAAGAACCAGACGCACCTGGGTAACATGTTGTTCCATTGATTCAGAATAAATCAGGATGTCGTCTAAGTAAACGACCACGAATTTCCCTAGGAAGTCACGGAGCACATCGTTAATGAGGTCTTGAAAAACTGCTGGAGCATTAGACAAGCCGAACGGCATCACCAGGTACTCGTAGTGACCCGACTGAGTACTGAAGGCCGTTTTCCACTCATCTCCAGATTTAATTCGGATGAGGTTGTACGCTCCTCTAAGGTCAATTTTAGAAAAAATCACAGCAGAACGTAACTGATCAAAGAGTACAGAAATCAACGGCAAAGGATAGGTGTTTTTAACTGAGATCTTATTCAGGGCTCTAAAATCAATGCAAGGTCTAAGCGAGCCATCCTTTTTCTCCACAAAGAAGAAGCCTGCACTTAAAGGAGATTTTGATGGTCTAATAAATCCTTTCTCAAGGCTCTCCTTTACATAATCATTCATAGCCGCAGTTTCTGGCCCGGATAATGCATATAATCTTCCCTTTGGCAATGCGGCACCAGGAATTAACTCAATAGCACAATCATAAGGCCGATGGGGAGGCAGAATGTCCGCATTGCCTTTGGAGAAAACATCAGCAAACTCCTGGTATTCCACCGGAATGGGTTCTGGAATGATAGCTGCTACTCTGACTGGAAACGTGATACATTCCTTATCACAAAAAGTACCCCATTGTGAAATCTCCCCCGACCGCCAATCAATGGTGGGATTATGAAAGGCCAGCCAAGGGTGACCCAGAACAACTGGAACTGCTGGGCAATGTGTAAGAAAGAACTCGATTTTCTCGGAATGTAGAGCTCCTACTGTAAGTAGTACAGGGGGTGTACAGAGAGAAATAATCCCATTAGACAGCGGACTCCCATCTAAGCCATGCATGGTGACACACCTACCCAAAGGTAACTGAGGAATGCCTAAGGCCTTAGCCCAAGTTAAATCCATAAAGTTTCCTGCAGCTCCACTGTCAACAAAAGCCGACACCGAAGAACTGAGGCTGCCAAAGGAAACTTTAACTGGGACTAAAAGGGAGTTATTCGAGGAGATAAGCTGCAGACCTAGGTGAACCCCCTCACAATTCACCTGGTCAAAGCGTTTCCCGACTTGTTCGGACAATTACGAGCAAAATGTCCCTTACCCCCACAGTACAGACAAAGACCAGAATTTTGCCTTCTGGCTCTTTCTTCAGGAGACAGCCGGGAGAGACCCATCTGCATGGGCTCCTCTACATCTTCAGGAATGGAATATACACACGGAGTTGACCTTACAGGTGCTCCTTTTTCAGCCATCCGCTCTCTGAGACGACGATCAATCTTAATAGAAAGCTCCATGAGTTTATCGAGAGTCTCAGGAGCGGGGTACTGAAGGAGACTGTCTTTTATAGACTCTGATAAGCCGAGGCGAAACTGACTGCGCAGGGCTGGGTCATTCCAGCCACAGTCGTTCGACCAACGGCGAAACTCCGTACAATAAACCTCCGCAGGATTTCTACCCTGTCTGAGAGCGCGCAACTGACTTTCAGTGGATGCCTCTCTATCAGGGTCATCATACAAGAGCCCTAAAGACTCAAAAAAAGCGTCAACTGACAACAATGCTGGATCCTCTGCTCTTAAACCAAATGCCCAGGTCTGAGGATCCCCCTGGAGCAAAGAAATAATAATCCCGACCTGCTGAGATTCAGTACCCGAGGAAGTCGGTCTTAAACGAAAATAAAGTTTACAGGATTCTTTAAAATTAAAAAACTCTTTTCTATCACCAGAAAAACGGTCAGGCAAATGCATCTTTGGTTCAGGGACTACCCTTGGGGAAGCTCGCAAAAGATCTTCCTGCGACTTCACCCGAAGAGAAAGATCCTGAACCATCTGAGTAAGTTCTTGAATCTGGCTGACTAAGAGCTGACCAGGATTTGGCCCTAAACCTGTTGGATTCATGAGGCCGATAAACTCTCACAAAACTGAATGAGAAAAAATTAAACCTCGTTTAATTTTAAGTTTTGGTTTGGCCGGTAATAATGTTATGATTCCAGCACTCTGGTCAGAGGAGATCTTGTGGCAAGGACCGGAGCACTGGAACGGAATGCTGGGGAAGGGAGCAGGACAGGAAAATAGCCCCTGGCGCCCTAACTCTGTTGTCTCACCCGTGTTGTCAGAAATCCCCTGCGAGACTATGGTTTCTTGAGCCCTTGGCAGCCGCGTTTGAAGGGTGGATTATGTCTGCCCAACTTCGATGCCCCCCGGTCTTAATGAGAGACAAAGGGAAACCCGAGACAGGGTGATAACAAGAGGCCCTCTAACTAAACAACCAGGCCAGGGGCTAAGCAAACTCAAAACTATAATATGTGCGGAGAAACCGCCAAGGAAAAGGACAACCAAAATATCCACTTGTCCAATTCTCCTACCCGGCACCGCCGAGTACCAGAGAGGACTTGTGGAAGCGGAACCCTCCGCAAATGCTCCAAACACAAAATATAAAAGGTAAAGCGGCTGAGCCGCAACACACGGCAGAGCCGCAACTCACGAACACCACTGGATATAAAACGGTGATCAGTCAGGACTCCAGGGACGAGATGGTAACTCCCGAGTACAGGACTTCTGAGGACTGGAATGACCGGATACAGCAGGACTGGAAACAGACTCTCAGCAAACAAAGGCAGCATGCAGGAAGCTATTACCGGCGTCTGTGAGAAGCCCTGGGAGTGTACTTAACAGGGAGTCCTCCAATCAGCTGTTTAGAGGCTGATTGGACTAAATGCCGTGCAGCTGCCTTGCTGCACGGCCAGAGAACAGGTGAACGCATTAAATCCTAAAACCCAGCAACGGGGAACGCGGTCCGCCAGTGGCGTCCCCGTTGCTAGGGTCCGTGCGGCTTCAGCGCGCCCGGCGTCTAGCGTTGCTAGGGAGCCGGCGGCTGTACGTGCACGGCGTCCCTAGTTGCTAGGCGCCGGGTCGCGTGGACAAGCGGACCCCGGCGCCTAACACCATTAGTCTGTGCTGTTCTTCCATTAGTCTGTGCTGTTCTTCCATTATGCGCTGTAAGTTGCCCATGACCTGTGTAATGTCTGTACGCATGAGTTCCATGGTATTGCCAATTCTGGTTGTTTGTTCATTTTGTCTACTCAGATTTCTTGATATTCTTCTGAGGTGAAATGGTAGGCTTGCAAACATTTGTGTCTGCCTATGCAGGCAATCTTCATTAGTGGCCTGCTGTCTAGCCCAAATGGTCCAAAACACCTAATCAGGGCCTTGTGTTACTGGTGTTTTTGGGCTGTGTTGTGGTGGTGGTGTGCTTTGCTGTGGTGGTGTACTCACAGGTGCTGGGGGGCTCATTCCTTGCCTTAATGGCTGCATTTCTAAGATGTTTGTCTCCTCCATGTCACTGAGTTGCTTTTGTTGCGGAGGGATGCTGTTCCCAGGACTAGAAGCTGAAATGTTAAACAAATCTCCATTAGCTATACATATGTTTGAGAAATGTAAACAAATCACTACACATGGAACACATGTCATTCACTGTTGCTTTCAACTATTCTGCCTAGCAACATCATCACTCATAACTTAAATACATACATATTCCTGTTTGTGGCAAATGTGTCTGGCTACTTAATTGTGAAAGCAAACACTTTAGTTTTATTGTAGCTCACACATACTCCACCATAAAAACACATTGGAATCCATAATGTGTTACCTTATAGCTTTGATCAAACAAACATAGTAATGTTTTTATATGTATTTTGCAATGATACCTCAAACACACATGTGAAATTTGGAAAAACAACCTTACTTTTTTCTATTAAAAAAACCATGCTTTTTTGTTGCAGCATCTTACACACAATGTCATACTGTATGGCTCAAGTGGACATACATATCTTTAATGGATGTGGACAAGGCCATTTAGCTTGGATTCCATTTCAGGTTTTACTTACTGCGGTAAGTATCTAGGTTTTTGATGTGTTTTGACTTAATGCGGTTAAGTAAAATTTTGATTACGTACTGAAATTTTTGACATTTATTTCAGTTTGATACTCACAATAAAGATGAGGGGAGTGTGGATGACGTCTTGGAGGTGTGTCCAAAATTTGGAGTGGGGGGACAGAACATACGGACGATAATCTTCGTGGCGGGGTAGCCTGCTGTGGTTGGCCCGGGACATACGACCTTGCTTTCTTTTCGGCCACAGGTTTTTTGTGGTGATGTCTTACAGAAGTCCCACTTCTGCTGCTCCATACTTCTTTTGATTGACCTTTTAATGAAAGTGCAATTTTGTTATGGCCATTCCTTTACAAACACACCCTATACTACAATGGACACTTTACCTGCTTCCGCAGCGTCATCATCATCAGATGTGATAGGAGTTACTGGCCGACGAGTAGTACTGCTTTTTTCAAACACTGTATAAAAAAATAAAATATTCATGCTATTGTTGATACATTCACCCATTATGCTTATAAACATTTATTCTTTAAGAAATGCTTGCTTTATTAAAAAAACAACAACATAAGTACCGGAAAAAAACAAAACAATACATAAAACAATAAACATTGTCCAATAGACATATGCACTATAGAAAAATCAACACAGGAAAACATGTACAGGACACTGACATAGGACACAAGTAAAAAAAAACAAAAAACATTACCAACCAAAAACACACACATCTTCATTTTGTATTGAAAGGAAAAATATTATAGATGCAATATATAAATTGCTCTGTGATGTGGCACTCCAAACACACATTACCACTATATGAGCCAAACCAAATGTATAAATATTTTAAAAATTACACTGCAGTGTGGTGTCACGGCACAAATCCAAGCTAAAAATTATCAAAGAAATAGTGTTATTTTGTTTAAAATATTACATTATCTAATAATGACATTACACATGTAAGTGGTTTCCAAACCACTTTTCACTACTCCAGCCTCTAACATGACAGACAACCACTGTTTTTTAAACATTGCACATGGATCACATAAATATAAAACATAGTCGCAATTATTTTAAAAAAAAAGGCCCAAAAGGAAAACATTATTGCAGGACAATTCAGAGACACACCAAGTCCAAACTACACATGCAAAATATCTTTCAGAATAACACATGACATACAATAAAGTAAGATGTTACATTGGCTTTTGTATAAAACATTAACCAAAACAATGTATTTGCTGACACACTTGAAGATGGGAGTAATATGCAACATCACATGACACACATTTAAAAAAAAAAAAGGGCATAGAATGTAAATGCAAATACACATGCTCACCATTCTTCCTGGGCCTATCTGAATCCCGGACATGGGTTGCAGAGACAACTTCAGGAGGTATTACACTCCGCATGGGCTCCTCATACTCCAGATATCTTGCAATATAGGGCTGCCCACCACCGGTTTTCCGAGCCGACTTGGCCTCCTTGGCCATTTTGGACTTGACACGTCGCTTTATGTCATAGTACCGTTTGCGGCACGTGTCCTCCGTCCGCTTGACCACCCCCTCACTATTGACAGCAGCAACAACTTTCGCCCACAACACCGTCTTCCTCCGTGTTGGCACCTTGGCGGACTCAGGGCCAAATAGCTGCCTCTGATACTTCATCAGCTCACGCACCAATGCCACATTTTCTGCAAAACTAAACTTTACATTCCGCCCAGTCTTAGTAGTGGTGCGTGGCTGCGGAGCACTCTGACTGTCACTATCACTTGAGGCTGCTGTTGCAACCTCACCCACCTCCTCCACCTCACTAACCTCACTAACACTCACCTCCTCCACCTGACCAACCTCCTCCCCCTCACTCACACCCTTCACCTCACCCACCTCTGAGTCACACATAATTGTGTGTCTAAACAGTTAACAGAAAAAAAAAGACAAACAACACACTCCTCCACTACACAACTTACACACACACACACACACACACACACACACACACACACACACACATGCAAACACTGACAAGGGACTATAAAGAAAAATAACTTGGACTAAAAATGAAACAAAACCACAAAATACAAGACTACAAGAATGACAAGACGACTTTCCAACACAATACCACACTCAGAAATTGCTACCAACACTCCTCACCAAACTACAAATTCACCTACCTCCACAGCACAAGCTCCCTCCTCCTCACCACTAGCTAAACCCACGAGGTGCGCACGGTTTGGGGCGTATTTATATGGTTGCGCACAGACACTCCTACCATCTGAAACACAACCAATCACGAACAGGGATGAAAATCGAAACTGAAAGTGAAAATGCGGCCGCGGGGTAAAAAAAAACCCTGCCGCGTTTAACTTAGGAAAAAAATCAGCAAATACAACAAAAACACGTACGCAAACGACAATGACGGCCGTAAATGTGCCAGAAAAAAAACGACTGGCATAGACATCGGAAAACACGAAAACCATAAAGTTGACTGCTTCTTAACTTTGCGTATATGGATTCAAAAAGTTGCATGAAAATGCACCCGATACAAAACGAGTTTAAACACTACACAAACCGAATCAAACACGAATATTAGTAAATATTGCCCCTGGTGTCTATTACACTTAGCACAGATTCTCAGCCCACTGATGGAATGTGCAGCTGCTTAACCAATTTCAGAATGTTGCCAGTTCGTAACAATGTAATAATGTGAATACTTTAACTGTCACAGCTACGTAATTCTATAAAAATCCATATTATGTAGAGACAGTTTGATATATGTAGCGTATTGCTGATGTTCACGACAGTATAACACAGACTCTCTGCTTTTATAATAAACCTCAAACACTGAGTAATCTATGTGGCAGGAATGGAGTTGTCTCTCCCAATTAAAGCTGGTACATAAGCACCACTGTAGATATCACATCATAGGCTATATACAGATTAAACTAAATCAATCTGATCACCCTATCACTTATTGCTGATAGCTATCAGATTACACTATTATCTTATCTATGTATCATATAACACTCGATGTATTATCTGCTGGTATAGATATAACTTCCTCAATAGCTAAACTAAATTTCTCCGTGGGACCACACAGCTAACTTAATGTAATACAGTTTTTTTTATAACATATCATTTGAAACACATGTGGACACGCTGTGCCTACACGCGTGTTTCACTGCGCTATGGCAGCTTCATCAGGGAGCAACAAGAGCGCCTCCCGGAAACGTACATAAATCAGATCTTGATGGTCCAATCACCATCCCATATTAAGTCACGTGGGGCCGCCAGCCTATCGTTAATCTGCTTGACCCTGATACGTCATGTGCCGCGGCCGGCCTATGGATGCCGCCCACTGGTCCCATGTGACGGCACTATCCAATCGTGGCAATCGGGTACCAGTCACAGTGTGATTTATACTATACTTACGTGAATAGGAGCTATATCGGTGCCGTGCCCCTACCTTTGTGTACAGTATAACAGTGTGTATATTACAGTAAATTGCCCTATGTCCGGGACCCCATTGGTAGAGTTAATCAAAGTTGATCCGAGTACCTTTGCTGCACACCTACTGAATTAATATAATTCATCCATTACAACATCGGTACCCCCATCTCTCAACAAAAACTCAAATAAATCTATACATGTTCCTGGGTCACCCCGTTTAAATCAAACCCTGTTAAAAATATCAGATACTACATCTTTTCCAATCATATACTGTGGTAATGAGGTGTTTTTGTTATCTGGTATTATAACCATTTGGAGTTATTGCTTTCAGAAAACAGGATAAAGGTGTTATAACACTTCTATTTAGTGTAAATGATGATGTTATAGCGTAAAAATAGTTTATATAAATATGTTTGATATCCTATTAGGAATTTTATAAGGATGAAGATGTAATTATCCTCCTTGCTGGTAATTTTAATACCTTGTCTATCCAAATTAAACCGATATATACTTTATTATGGAGATTAATCTTTTAAAAAATAATAATAAATGTTCTGGGGGTGGATGTCCCCCCATCCCCCCCCCCCACCCCTCCACCTCTCCCAACTCACTATGTGCTAGGATGGTATATTAGAAAGTCATTCCAATTCACTATATATTAACTTATTGTAATGTCTACTGAAAAAAGAATGTCGTCTTGACAGAGGTAAGTATTTTCTAAATTAGTAGAAGAAAGGGGGGAGGGTAGGGGAAAAAAGAGGGGGGAGGAAAAGGAGGAGAAAATAAGATTTATTTACCGGTAAATCTATTTCTCGTAGTCCGTAGAGGATGCTGGGGACTCCGTAAGGACCATGGGGAATAGACGTGCCCCACAGGAGATAGGGCACTTTAAGAAAGACTTTGGATTCTGGGTGTGCACTGTCTCCTCCCTCTATGCCCCTCCTCTAGACCTCAGTTAGGGAAACTGTGCCCAGAGGAGACGGACAATACGAGGAAAGGATTTTAGTTAATCCAAGGGCAAGATTTATACCAGCCACACCAATCACACCGTATAACCTGTGATAAACTACCCAGTTAACAGCATGAACAACAACATAGTCTCGGTTCAAACCGATGAAACTATAACATAACCCTTATGTAAGCAATAACTATAGACAAGTCTTGCAGAAGAAGTCCGCGCTTGGGACGGGCACCCAGCATCCTCTACGGTCTACGAGAAATAGATTTACCGGTAAGTAAAATCTTATTTTCTCTAACGTCCTAGAGGATGCTGGGGACTCCGTAAGGACCATGGGGATTATACCAAAGCTCCCAAACGGGCGGGAGAGTGCGGATGAGTCTGCAGCACAGATTGAGCAAACAGGAGGTCTTCCTCAGCCAGGGTATCAAACTTATAGAACTTTGCAAAGGTGTTTGACCCCGACCAAGTAGCAGCTCGGCATAGTTGTAGTGCCGAGACCCCTCGGGCAGCCGCCCAAGAAGAGCCCACCTTCCTAGTGGAATGGGCCTTAACCGATTTTGGTAACGGCAATCCTGCCGTAGAATGCGCCTGCTGAATCGTTTTACAGATCCAGCGAGTACTAGTCTGCTTTGAAGCAGGGCTGCCAACTTTGTTGGCTGCATACAGAACAAACAGTGCTTGTGCTTTTCTGATCCTAGCCGTTCTGGCCACGTAAATTTTCAAAGCCCTGACCACATCAAGGGACTCGGAATCCTCCAAGTCACGTGTAGCCACAGGCACGACAATAGGTTGGTTCATATGAAAGGATGAGACCCCCTTAGGCAGGAATTGAGGACGGGTCCGCAATTCCGCTGTATCCATATGGAAAACCAGATATTATGTGATAAAGCCGCCAATTCCGAAAACTCGCCTAGCCGAAGCCAAGGCTAACAACATGAACACCTTCCAGGTGAGATATTTCCACTCCACTGTCTTAAGTGGTTCAACTTCAGGTAATGAGGCCAATTCTTTTTGAAAGAAAATGGATAAGGCCGAAATCTGAACTTTTAATGGAGCCTAATTTTAGGCCCAAATTCACTCCAGCTTGTAGGAAGTGAAGAAAACGGCCCAGGTGGAATTCTTCCGTAGAAGCATTCCTGGCCTCACACCAAGAAACATATTTTCATCATATTCAGTGATAATGTTTAGATGTCACGTCCTTCCTAGCCTTTATTAGCGTAGCAATGACCTCATCCAGAATACCTTTTTCCGCTAGGATCCGGCGTCAAACGCAGCCGCGGTAAGTCTTGGAACAGACAGGACCTTGTTGTAACAAGTCCTGCCTTAGAGGAAGAGGCCACGGATCTTCTGTGAGCATTTTTTGCAGATCTGGATACCAGGTCCTTCGTGGCCAATCTGGAACAATGAGAATTGTTCTCACTCCTCATTTTCTTATTATCCTCAACACCTTGGGTATGAGGGGAAGAGGAGGAAACACATATACCGACTGGAACACCCACGGTGTCACTAAGGCGTCCACAGCTACCGCCTGAGGGTCTCTTGACCTGGCGCAATACCTTTGTAGGTTTTTGTTGAGACAGGATGCCATCATGTCTATTTGGGGTAGCCCCCACCGACATGCAATCTGCGCGAAGACTTCCCAACGAAGTCCCCACTCTCCCGGATGCAGATTGTGTCTGATAAGGAAGTCTGCTTCCCAGTTGTCCACTCCCAGAATGAACACTGCTGACAGATCGCTTACATGATTCTCTGGCCAGCGAAGAACTCTGGTGGCTTCCGCCATTGACACTCTGCTCCTTGTGCCGCCTTGGTGGTTTACATGAGCTACTGCGGTGATGTTGTCTGACTGGATCAGAACTGGTCGATTGCGAAGTAATATCTCCGCTTGACGTAGGGCATTGTATATGGCCCTTAGTTCCAGGATGTTGATGTGAAGACAAGTCTCTTGACTTGACTAAAGTCCTTGGAAATTTCTTCCCTGTGTGACCGCTCCCCAACCTCGGAGGTGTTAGGTTCCTGGTGCTCAGAACAAGGGAGATGTTATGAAGTGAGTCCAGAGCACCAGGACGTAATGCTGGGAAAGGGGAATGGAAAGGGAATAGACCCTGGCGCCCTATCTCCGTTGTCTCGCCCGTGCTGTCAGTACACTCTTGCGAGACTATGGTTGCTTGAGCCCATGGCAGCCGCGTTTGAAGGGCGGATTACGTCTGCCCAACTTCAATGCCCCCTCAGGTCTTAATGAGAGACAAAGAGTGAACCGAGACAGGGTGATAACAAGGGGCCCTCTAACTAAACAACAAGGCCAGGGGCTACTAACAAACCTAAAACCAAAGTATGTGCGGCTTGCCGCCAAAGAAAAAGAACAACAAAGGAAATGCTGACCACACGCCGACACAATACTTTTGTGTACCGGCGGTGACAGCATAAGCAGAACCCTCTGCAAAACACCAGTGACAGAAATAATAACGGAATACAGCGGCCTAGGCCAACGGACGCGGCAGAGCCGCTACTCACGGAACCGGTACGAATACTGGCAAATGGACAGGAACCCCCAATGCTGCCGACACAGACTCTCAGAACTGGAGGACAGGCAGAATCCCAAACGACAGACCGGTGGACACCAAGAAGCCAGAAACTCGACCAGGCATAGGCAAAGCCACAGGACTTCTGGACAGGAACGCTTCACGGCAGGACACGGGATCAGACACAGGAATCGACACAGGGACTGACACAGGAATCAACTCGACAGACACTGTTACACAGGAGCTCAGGAACTGGCAGGAACAAGCTCAGAACTCAAGCAGACTGGAAACCTAGAAATATCACCAGCGTCTGTGAATTGCACTCAGCCAGCATATAACAGAGAGGCCTAATTAATTATGTGATGCAGCTGCCCTGCTGCATGACTCCAAACTGACAAGATGCAATTAGCAGCCAGGTGAGGCTGAACACATGGGAACAAGCTGCAATTACACAGACTCACCACCGGCAACAAACAAGAGTATTCTTAAACAGAGCAACGGGAAATCCTGGCCTGCAAGACAACTTATAAACATAAAATAGGAATGAACCAAAATGAAACATAGGAATGAGCCACAGCCGTGGCTCATAACATTACCCCCCCCCCCACCTTGAGGAGGGGTCAAAGGACTCCAAAATTCAGAGTATCCAAAACAAGGGATACAAAAAAAAACCTGACACACTGGTCTAACAGACAAGAAAACAGAAACAAGCTGTAACAGCTTGTAACAGTGCCCTCCCCTTGACGGTGTCCACTGGGCACAAGACAAGGAAAAAAAAATATATATTTTTTTTTTATACACCACAAGGCACGAGTCAGCAATATTTCTTTTTCTTTTTCTTTTTGCCCTGTGCTTGCTTGGCGACACCAGGAAAGGAAGAAATCTCTGGCTCAAAAAATTCTTCAAAACATAAAGGTCGGGCAATCAGATGCTTCTTCCGTCTCCTACCAGAGTGCCCCGGCATATAAGAAACCTCATCAGTTTCGGAATCTGAAAGCAGACCATAGATTTGTTCCATTCCCCTAGGTACCGAAACTTTAGTAGATTTCCTGTAGGGAGAAGACAGAAAAGCACATCCAGTAGCCAAAGCAATGCGCTGAGATTTTTGTGCCGAGTTTACAGTATACAGTGGACTCTCAGCATATAAGACGGGTGACCTAGAGGCACCTGAACCAATTTCTTTGGAACCATATCTCTTAATAACTGCATAACTGAATGCCGGGGGATCCTGAAGAATGGGATCTTCAGCTTTCATTAGACTGGTTGCCCACTCAAAAGGCTCTCCTCTAAAGGAATAAATCAGATAGAGCACAATGTTCTCTGAAGTGATGCCCAGAAATGGTCTAGACCACAAAATGGTGTAATAGTGTTTGTAAAGCGCCAGAAATTGGACTAAGTCCCCATCAAAGATTATAGATGTTGAGATATCAACAGAGTCAGGATCTGCTTCCTTCCCATCTGACTGACTAGAGTGCTTAGCTAGGACCTGGTCACTATTGACCTTACTCGAGGCTGAGACTTTCTGAACCCCACCTGGGGCAGTGACTTTCTGAACCCCACCCGGGGCAGTGACTTTCTGAACCCCACCCGGGGCAGTGACTTTCTGAACCCCACCCGGGGCAGTGACTTTCTGAACCCCACCCGGGGCAGTTACTTTCTGAACCCCACCCGGGGCAGTGACTTTCTGAACCCCACCTGGGGCAGTGACTTTCTGAACCCCACCTGGGGCAGTGACTTTCTGAACCCCACCTGGGGCAGTGACTTTTTGAACCCCACCCGGGGCAGTGACTTTCTGAACCCCACCCGGGGCAGTGGTCTTCGGGAACCCCGCTGGGGCAGTGGCCTTCGGGAACCCCGCTGGGGCAGTGGCCTTCGGGAACCCCGCTGAGGTCAGCACCACGGATTCTTTTACTGGGACCGGGCCGTCGGCCTCCCTTACTGGGACCGAGCCATCGGCCTCCCTCACTGGGACCGAGCCATCGGCTTCCCTCACTGGGACTGAGCCATTGGCCTCCCTCTCTGAGTCGATAATTATCGAAACTCCTCCCGGGACTATGACTTCCGGGACTTTTGCTGAAGCTATAACCTTCAGAACCTCCACTAATGCTATGCCTCTTAAGTTCTTTCCTGGGGAAGCGACCTCTAGACCCTTCTTTGAGGCTGCGTCTCTCGAGACCCCACTTGGGGATATTACTTCAAAGATCCCTTCTGGGGTTTTGCTTCTCGAGTTCCCTTCTAGAACTATGGTTTTAGATACCCTTTCTGGGGTTGCGCTTTTCAAGTCCCTACCTGGGGTAACAGCTTCTGAGACCCCTTCTGGTATGGAAACCTGAGCTATAATATTTGATGTCCCTCTATAAGCTTGGGCATTGTGTACCGCTCCAGCACTCTGGGCATCGGGTACCGCTCCAGCACTCTGGGCATCGGGTACCGCTCCAGCACTCTGGGCATCGGGTACCGCTCCAGCACTCTGAGCATCGGGTACCGCTCCAGCACTCTGGGCATCGGGTACCGCTCCAGCACTCTGGGCATCGGGTACCGCTCCAGCATTCTGGGCATCGGGTACCGCTCCAGGACCCTGGGCATCGGGTACCGCTCCAGGACCCTGGGCAACGGGCACCGCTCCAGGACCCTGGGCAACAGGCACCGCTCCAGGACCCTGGGCAACGGGCACCGCTCCAGGACCCTGGGCAACGGGCACCGCTCCAGGACCCTGGGCATCGGGCACCACCCCAGGACCCTGGGCATCGGGCACCACTCCAGGAACCTGGGCATCGGGCACCACTCCAGGGGCTTGCAACTCTGCTTCAACAGGAACCTCAAGAGAGGAGAGAAACATTCTCTTTTGATTCCCGAATCTTTAATGGGGCTCCCTTGCCCAAGGACCCCAATTATAGAACAGAGAGCTTTTTAGTGTGGGTTGTGTGACAAGTACCTCTGCCACAGTAGAGACAGGAGTAGGTCTTGTATCCTGACTCAACTTGGCCAGAGGGCAAGACTCGTCACCACACTTTGGCTTGCGCAACTCACAGGTCTGCAGATAGTGGCCTAAACCCCCACAATATAGGCATAAGTTTAAGTTTCTGCGACGCAGACGCTCCTCTTCTGAGAGCCTGGGCCGCAGAAAACTTTTAAACCTTTTCTCTTCAATTAAACCAGAGGATTATTTTGTCACCATACTGTGAACAAGAGTCTCTTTAGAGATAGATGTACTCTCAACGACTTCTGGCAAGATGAGCAAGATTTTAGTCAGAAGGTTTTGCAGTTGTTTTAAGGATTGCTGCAAAACTTCTAGTCGCTCTGGTCTCAAAGCACTGAAAGCAGAGTTCAGGGATGAGAGAGATGCCTGCAGGGCTTGCATAGTAGACATAGGAGGATTTAAAACTAGACAAGACAAGACAAGGCAAGACAAGACAAGGCAAGACTAGACAAGGCAAGACTAGACAAGGCAAGACTAGACAAGGCAAGACTGAATTTTTAAACTAGACAAAACAAGACTGGGTTTTTTTTTTTAAACACCGGACTGGATTCTAAACACCGGACTGGATTCTGAACACCCGACTGGATTCTAAACACCGGACTGGATTCTAAACACTGAATTCTAGACAGGACTGGATTCTAGACTAGACACTGGACTGGGCCAAAAAAGAAAAAAGTTTTATTTCTTTTTTGTGGTATGGCTGGTGATAATGTTAGGTTCCTGGTGCTCAGAACAAGGGAGATGTTATGAAGTGAGTCCAGAGTACCAGGACGTAATGCTGGGAAAGGGGAATGGAAAGGGAATAGCCCCTGGCGCCCTATCTCCATTGTCTCGCCCGTGCTGTCAGTACACTCTTGCGAGACTATGGTTGCTTGAGCCCATGGCAGCCGCGTTTGAAGGGCGGATTACGTCTGCCCAACTTCGATGCCCCCTCAGGTCTTAATGAGAGACAAAGAGTGAACCGAGACAGGGTGATAACAAGGGGCCCTCTAACTAAACAACAAGGCCAGGGGCTACTAACAAACCTAAAACCAAAGTATGTGCGGCTTACCGCCAAAGGAAAAGAACAACAAAGGAAATGCTGACCACACACCGACACAATACTTTTGTGTACCGGCGGTGACAGCATAAGCAGAACCCTCTGCAAAACACCAGTGACAGAAATAATAACGGAATACAGCGGCCTAGGCTGACGGACACGGCAGAGCCGCTACTCACGGAACCGGTACGAATACTGGCAAATGGACAGGAACCCCCAATGCTGCCGACACAGACTCTCAAAACTGGAGGACAGGCAGAATCCCAAACGACAGACCGGTGGACACCAAGAAGCCAGAAACTCGACCAGGCATAGGCAAAGCCACAGGACTTCTGGACAGGAACGCTTCACGGCAGGACAAGGGATCAGACACAGGAATCGACACAGGGACTGACACAGGAATTGACACAGGAAGCAGCTCGACAGACACTGCTACACAGGAGCTCAGGAACTGGCAGGAACAAGCTCAGAACTCAAGCAGACTGGAAACCTAGAAATATCACCAGCGTCTGTGAATTGCACTCAGCCAGCATATAACAGAGAGGCCTAATTAATTATGTGATGCAGATGCCCTGTTGCATGACTCCAAACTGGCAAGATGCAATTAGCAGCCAGGTGAGGCTGAACACATGGGAACAAGCTGCAATTACACAGACTCACCACCGGCAACAAACAAGAGTATTCTTAAACAGAGCAACGGGAAATCCTGGCCTGCAAGACAACTTATAAACATAAAATAGGAATGAACCAAAATGAAACATAGGAATGAGCCACAGCCGTGGCTCATAACAGGAGGCTCGCATCCGTGGTCACCAGGATCTAGTCCTGACTGCCAAACCTGCAGCCCTCTAGAAGGTGAGCACTGTTTAGCCACCACAGGAGAGATACTCTGGCCCTGGGGGACAGGGTGATCCGCTGATGCAATTGCAGATACGACCCGGACCATTTGGCCAATAGGTCCCACTGGAAGGCCCTTGCATGGAATCTGCCATATGGAATGGCTTTGTACGTTGCCACCATCTTTCCCAGAACTTAAGTGCAATGATGTACTGACACTTGTTTTGGTTTCAACAAGTTCATGACTAGAGTCATGAGTTCCTGCGCTTTTTCCTTTGGAAGAAAAACCCTTTTCTGGTCTGTGTCCAGAATCATGCCCAAGAAGGGCAGACGAGTTGTAGAATTCAGCTGCAACTTTGGAATAACGAGAATCCAGCCGTGTCGCTGTATCACATTCAGTGAAAGTGATACGCTGCTCAGCAACTACCCCCGTGATCTCGCTTTTATGAGGAGATCGTCCAAGTGCGGGATAATTGTGACACCCTGCTAGCGCAGGAGCACCATCATTTCCGCCATTACCTTGGTGAAAATTCTCGGGGCCGTGGAAAGCCCAAACGGCAACGTCTGACATTGGTAATGACAATCCTGTACCGCCAATCTCAGGTACGCCTGATGAGGTGGATATATGGGGACATGTAGGTATGCATCCTTTATGTCCAGAGACACAAAAACTCTCCCCCTTCTAGGCTGGCGATGACCGCCCTGAGTGATTCCATCTTGAACTTGAACCGTTTTAAGTAAAGGTTCAGGGATTTTAAATTTAAAATGGGTCTGACTGAACCGTCCATTTTCGGAACCACAAACAGAGTTGAGTAGTACCCCTGCCCTCTTTGAAGCAGGGGAACCTCTACCACCACTTGTTGCATACACAATTTGTGAATCGCATGTAACACTATCTCCCTTTCCAGGGGTTGTTTCGGTAGGGCCGATTTGAAAAACCGGCGAGGAGGCACTTCTTCGAATTCCAGCTTGTAACCCTGGGAAACAATTTCTATTGCCCATGGATCCACCTGTGAGTGGACACAGACGTTGCTGAACAGTCGAAGACGTGCCCCCACAGGAGCCGACTTCCTCAGGGGAGCCCCAGCGTCATGCGGTGGATTTAGCAGAGGCCGGGGAGGACTTCTGTTCCTGGTTACTAGCTGTGTTGTGCAGCTTTTTCCCTCTGCCCTTACCTCTGGCAAGAAAGGACGATCCACGTGCTCTCTTGCTTTTATTGGAATGAAAGGACTGCATTCGAAAATGAGGCGCTTTCTTAGATTGTGAGGGAATATATGGCAAAAAAAATGATTTACCTGCCGTAGCCGTGGAGACGAGATCCAAGAGGCCCTCTCCAAACAATTCCTCAACCTTGTAAGGCAACAACTCCTTATGCCTCTTTTAGTCAGCATCACCTGTCCATTGCATGTTCCACAGGACACGTCTAGCAGAAATCGACATAGCGTTGACTCTAGAACCCAGTAGACTAACGTGTCTTTGGGCATGTCATATATATATATATATATATATATATATATATATAAGACAACCAGTGGCGGATCCAGGGGGGGGGCACCCTGTCATTTAGGAGGAAGATTTCTTTTTAACTTTCATTTTAGCTGCACCTCCCATGTGCAGCTGTTATTGCCCAGAGCCATACCCATACGCGCATGCAGGGGGGGGGGGGTTCCGAGTACCTAGAAAGCCCCCCTGGCCTCTGATCCATCGTCGCTGCCGTCCGATTTTTTTTTTTAACGAGGAGAAGCTTTTTAAGCAGCTCCCTGCTCCTTACACTGTCCGAGTGACAGTGAGAACCTGGCTGCTGCTGCTGCTGCCACTAGTGGCTGCCTGTAGGGGGAGCTGCAGCGGAAGCACGCAGCTCCTCTCAGGCAGTTCAAGGGGCCATGAGACAGAGCTACGTGAGGCAGTGGCTGCTGTCTTCGGCTCCCATTGTAGTTTGTGAGTAGTATAAGGTGAGGAGGGGGTTCTGTTTACTGTTAATGAGTGTGTGTATTGCTATGTAAATGTATAGTGTGTGTGTGTGTGTGTGTGTGTGTGTGTGTGTGTGTGTGTGTGTGTAACTATGTATATATGCTGTATGCATGTGTACTGTGTGTGCATGTATAGTGTGTGTGTGTGTGTGTGTGTGTGTGTGTGTGTGTGTGTGTATGTACAGTATGCTGTGTGCATGTATAGTGTGTGTGTGTGTGTGTGTGTGTGTGTGTGTGTGTGTGTGTATGCTGTGTGCATATATACTGTGTATATGTATGTACAGTGTGTGTATGTATAGTATTCTGTGTGCATGTATACTATGTATGTGCATGCATACTATGTATGTATGTTTGCATGTATACCGTGTTAGTATGTATGTATACTGTGTGCATGTATAGTGTGTGTGTGTGTGTGTGTGTGTGTATATACACACACACACACACACACACACACACACAGCCAGCTTGTGCATTGTGCTGGCTGCTCAATTACAAAAACACACATGTACGGAAACCCCCCCCATGAAAATCCTGCGTTTGCCACTGATACCACACAGTAACAGGGTGCATAGTCAGCTGTGTTAGCGT
Organism: Pseudophryne corroboree; assembly: GCF_028390025.1. Lineage (NCBI taxonomy): Eukaryota > Metazoa > Chordata > Amphibia > Anura > Myobatrachidae > Pseudophryne > Pseudophryne corroboree. Next base: position 368,756,935 of record NC_086453.1, read on the forward strand.
GCATTGCCTCCGTGTCCCTTACAGCAGCGCCAGTCCTGGCTCCCGGCAACGTCGCACATCTGCTGTAATTAGGACGCGACACTGCCACAGCCTGACAGGGGAGCCGGGAGAAGAAAGCAGGCTTTGCTGCTGTGAGGTGGGTGGACGTCAGGGGACAGGTAGATGCTGAAAACAGGACGGGGGACAGAGGGCATAGGTGTCAGAACGGGGGGGGCAGCTTGACCCCCCCAAACATGATGCATCGCCCCTTTCTGTACTAGCCGGCTGTCTCTCAATTGGTGATGTATTATTGGGAGGAGGCGTGGCTGTGGGCCACGCCTTCTCCCAGTAATGCATCACCATTGAGGAGACAGCTGGGTGATAATGTCAAATATTACCTTTAAACATAAAGCTATATACTAATACCATGGAGCCGTTATGGCCGCTAGACCACGTGCACGTGCAACGCACTTTGAATGCTATTTGCGTACAGAGTACTGTACGTGGTACGCACTTGGCGTACACACGCTGCGCTGAGTGTATGGAATACACACAGCGAGCGCACACACAGTCGATAACCTTTTAAACCTTAAACACAGATAATTATGCTTACACTCTAAACCTTAATAACCAAGTACTGTAATGATGTAACGATTAGAACCTTTTAAACAATGTGTATGCTGTTTGAGCGATTGAGTCGCTAAGAAAAGCCCTTTGCAGAAAATAGTGAAAACACAAGACCTGATTTGGATTTAAAAACCACAGTAGCTCTAATACTGCCGTGGAAGGTTTAGAAAAAAGGGAAAAACACCTTACAAGTTATACACTACAAACTAACATCAAAATCTAACACAATAACAGAGAAATAGCGAACAATCGCAAACAAGAGTGAACAAATGAGAACATAAATGGCGAACAAAATGGATAACAAAATGGCTACAGAGAAATAATAAGAATTTACTTACCGATAATTCTATTTCTCGGAGTCCGTAGTGGATGCTGGGGTTCCTGAAAGGACCATGGGGAATAGCGGCTCCGCAGGAGACAGGGCACAAAAAGTAAAGCTTTAGGATCAGGTGGTGTGCACTGGCTCCTCCCCCTATGACCCTCCTCCAAGCCTCAGTTAGGATACTGTGCCCGGACGAGCGTACACAATAAGGAAGGATTTATGAATCCCGGGTAAGACTCATACCAGCCACACCAATCACACTGTACAACCTGTGATCTGAACCCAGTTAACAGTATGATAACAGCGGAGCCTCTGAAAGATGGCTCACAACAATAATAACCCGATTTTTGTAACTATGTACAAGTATTGCAGATAATCCGCACTTGGGATGGGCGCCCAGCATCCACTACGGACTCCGAGAAATAGAATTATCGGTAAGTAAATTCTTATTTTCTCTATCGTCCTAGTGGATGCTGGGGTTCCTGAAAGGACCATGGGGATTATACCAAAGCTCCCAAACGGGCGGGAGAGTGCGGATGACTCTGCAGCACCGAATGAGAGAACTCCAGGTCCTCCTTAGCCAGGTTATCAAATTTGTAGGATTTTACAAACGTGTTTGCCCCTGACTAAATAGCCGCTCGGCAAAGTTGTAAAGCCGAGACCCCTCGGGCAGCCGCCCAAGATGAGCCCACCTTCCTTGTGGAATGGGCATTTACATATTTTGGCTGTGGCAGGCCTGCCACAGAATGTGCAAGCTGAATTGTATTACACATCCAACTAGCAAAAGTCTGCTTAGAAGCAAGAGCACCCAGTTTGTTGGGTGCATACAGGATAACAGCAAGTCAGTTTTCCTGACTCCAGCCGTCCTGGAACCTATATTTTCAGGGCCCTGACCACATCTAGCAACTTGGAGTCCTCCAAGTCCCTAGTAGGCGCAAGACACCACAATAAGCTGGTTCAGGTGAAACACTGACACCACCTTAGGGAGAGAACTGGGGACGAGTCCGCAGCTCTGCCCTGTCCGAATGGACAAACAGATATGGGCTTTTTTGAGAAAAAAACCACCAATTTGACACTCGCCTGGTCCAGGCCAGGTCCAAGAGCATGTTCACTTTTCATGTGAGATGCTTCAAATCCACAGATTTGACTGGTTTTAAACCAATGTGTTTTGAGGAATCCCAGAACTACGTTGAGATCCCACAGTGCCACTGGAGGCACAAAAGGGGGTTGTATATGCAATACTCCCTTGACAAACTTCTGGACTTCAGGAACTGAAGCCAATTCTTTCTGGAAGAAAAATCGACAGGGCCGAAATTTGAACCTTAATGGACCCCAATTTGAGGCCCATAGACACTCCTGTTTGCAGGAAATGCAGGAATCGACCGAGTTGAAATTTCTTCGTGGGGCCTTCCTGGCCTCACACCACGCAACATATTTTCGCCACATGTGGTGATAATGTTGTGCGGTCACCTCCTTTCTGGCTTTGACCAGGGTAGGAATGACCTCTTCCTGAATGCCTTTTCCCTTAGGATCCGGCGTTCAACCGCCATGCCGTCAAACGCAGCTGCGGTAAGTCTTGGAACAGACATGGTACTTGCTGAAACAAGTCCCTTCTTAGCGGCAGAGGCCATAAGTCCTCTGTGAGCATCTCTTGAAGTTCCGGGTACCAAGTCCTTCTTGGCCAATCCGGAGCCATGAGTATAGTTCTTACTCCTCTACGTCTTATAATTCTCAGTACCTTAGGTATGAAAAGCAGAGGATGGAACACATACACCGACTGGTACACCCACGGTGTTACCAGAACGTCCACAGCTATTGCCTGAGGGTCTCTTAACCTGGCGCAATACCTGTCCCGTTTTTTGTTCAGACGGGACGCCATCATGTCCACCTTTGGTAATTCCCAACGGTTTACAATCATGTGGAAAACTTCCCCATGAAGTTCCCACTCTGCCGGGTGGAGGTCGTGCCTACTGAGGAAGTCTGCTTCCCAGTTTCCATTCCCGGAATGAAACACTGCTGACAGTGCTATCACATGATTTTCCGCCCAGCGAAAAGTCCTTGCAATTTTTGCCACTGCCCTCCTGCTTCTTGTGCCGCCCTGTCTATTTACGTGGGCGACTGCCGTGATGTTTTATCCCACTGGATCAATACCGGCTGACCTTGAAGCAGAGGTCTTGCTAAGCTTAGAGCATTATAAATTTACCCTTAGCTATATTTATGTGGAGAAAAGTCTCCAGACTTGATCACACTCCCTGGAAATTTTTTCCTTGTGTGACTGCTCCCCAGCCTCTCGGGCTGGCCTCCGTGGTCACCAACATCCAAAACTGAATGCCGAATCTGCGGCCCTCTAGAAGATGAGCACTCTGTAACCACCACAGGAGAGACACCCTTGTCCTTGGATATAGGGTTATCCGCTGATGCATCTGAAGATGCGATCCGGACCATTTGTCCAGCAGATCCCACTGAAAAGTTCTTGCATGAAATCTGCCGACTGGAATTGCTTCGAAGGAAGTCACCATTTTTTTACCATGGCCCTTGTGCAATGATGCACTGATTTTAGGAGGTTCCTGACTAGCTCGGATAACTCCCTGGCTTTCTCTTCCGGGAGAAACACCTTTTTCTGGACTGTGTCCAGAATCATCCCTAAGCACAGGAGACTTGTTGTCGGGATCAGCTGCGATTTTGGAATATTTAGAATCCACCCCTGCTGTTGTAACAGTATCCGAGATAGTGCTACTCCGACCTCCAACTGTTCCCTGGACTTTGCCCTTATCAGGAGATCGTCCAAGTAAGGGATAATTAAGACGCCTTTTCTTCGAAAAAGAACCATCATTTCGGCCATTACCTTGGTAAAGACCCGGGGTGCCGTGGACAATCCAAACGGCAGCGTCTGAAACTGATAGTGACAGTTCTGTACCACGAACCTGAGGTACCCTTAGTGATAAGGGCAAATTTGGGACATGGAGGTAAGCATCCCTGATGTCTCGGGACACCATATAGTCCCCTTCTTCCCGGTTCGTTATCACTGCTCTGAGTGACTCCATCTTGATTTGAACCTTTGTAAGTGTTCAAATTTTTTTAGATTTAGAATAGGTCTCACCTAGCCTTCTGGCTTCAGTACCACAATATAGTGTGGAATAATACCCCTTTTCTTGTTGTAGGAGGGGTAATTTAATTATCACCTGCTGGGAATACAGCTCGTGAATTGTTTCCCATACTGCCTCCTTGTCGGAGGGAGACCTTGGTAAAGCAGACTTCAGGAGCCTGCGCAGGGGAAACGTCTCGACATTCCAATCTGTACCCCTGGGATACTACTTGTAGGATCCAGGGGTCCTGTACGGTCTCAGCGTCATGCTGAGAGCTTGTCAGAAGCGGTGGAACGCTTCTGTTCCTGGGAATGGGCTGCCTGCTGCAGTCTTCTTCCCTTTCCTCTATCCCTGGGCAGATATGACTCTTATAGGGACGAAAGGACTGAAGCTGAAAAGACGGTGTCTTTTTCTGCAGAGATGTGACTTAGGGTAAAAAACGGTGGATTTTCCAGCAGTTGCCGTGGCCACCAGGTCCGATGGACCGACCCCAAATAACTCCTCTTCCTTTATACGGCAATACACCTTTGTGCCGTTTGGAATCTGCATCACCTGACCACTGTCGTGTCCATAAACATCTTCTGGCAGATATGGACATCGCACTTACTCTTGATGCCAGAGTGCAAATATCCCTCTGTGCATCTCGCATATATAGAAATGCATCCTTTAAATGCTCTATAGTCAATAAAATACTGTCCCTGTCAAGGGTATCAATATTTTTAGTCAGGGAATCCGACCAAGCCACCCCAGCTCTGCACATCCAGGCTGAGGCGATCGCTGGTCGCAGTATAACACCAGTATGTGTGTATATACTTTTTATGATATTTTCCAGCCTCCTGTCAGCTGGCTCCTTGAGGACGGCCCTATCTATAGACGGTACCGCCACTTGTTCTGATAAGCGTGTGAGCGCCTTATCCACCCTAAGGGGTGTTTCCCAACGCGCCCTAACTTCTGGCGGGAAAGGGTATACCGCCCATATTTTCTATCGGGGGGAACCCACGCATCATCACACACTTCATTTAATTTATCTGATTCAGGAAAAACTACGGTAGTTTTTTCACATCCCACATAATACCCTCTTTTGTGGTACTTGTAGTATCAGAAAAATGTAACACCTCCTTCATTGCCCTTAACGTGTGGCCCTAATAAGGAATACGTTTTAAAACCCCTGACGGTGTTTTTGAGACGTCTGGACCGGTACTAATTGTTTGTCGGCCGTCTCATGTCGTCAACCGACCTTGCCGCGTGTTGACATTATCACGTAATTCCCTAAATAAGCCATCCATTCCGGTGTCGACTCCCTAGAGAGTGACATCACCATTACAGGCAATTGCTCCGCCTCCTCACCAACATCGTCCTCATACATGTCGACACACACGTACCGACACACAGCACACACACAGGGAATGCTCTGATAGAGGACAGGACCTACTAGCCCTTTGGAGAGACAGAGGGAGAGTTTGCCAGCACACACCAAAAACGCTATAATTATATAGGGACAACCTTATATAAGTGTTTTCCCTTATAGCATCTTTTTTATATATTTCTAACGCCAAATTAGTGCCCCCCCTCTCTGTTTTAACCCTGTTTCTGTAGTGCAGTGCAGGGGAGAGCCTGGGAGCCTTCCCTCCAGCCTTTCTGTGAGGGAAAATGGCGCTGTGTGCTGAGGAGATAGGCCCCGCCCCTTTTTCGGCGGCCTCGTCTCCCGCTCTTAACGGATTCTGGCAGGGGTTAAATATCTCCATATAGCCCCCGGAGGCTATATGTGAGGTATTTTTAGCCAAAAATAGGTTTTCATTGCCTCCCAGGGCGCCCCCCTTCCAGCGCCCTGCACCCTCAGTGACTGCCGTGTGAAGTGTGCTGAGAGGAAATGGCGCACAGCTGCAGTGCTGTGCGCTACCTTAAGAAGACTGAGGAGTCTTCATGCCGCCGATTCTGGACCTTCTTCTTGTTTCAGCATCTGCAAGGGGGCCGGCGGCGAGGCTCCGGTGACCATCCAGGCTGTACCTGTGATCGTCCCTCTGGAGCTAATGTCCAGTAGCCAAAGAAGCCAATCCATCCTGCACGCAGGTGAGTTCACTTCTTCTCCCCTAAGTCCCTCGTTGCAGTGATCCTGTTGCCAGCAGGACTCACTGTAAAATAAAAAACCTAAGCTAAACTTTTCTAAGCAGCTCTTTAGGAGAGCCACCTAGATTGCACCCTTCTCGGCCGGGCACAAAAATCTAACTGAGGCTTGGAGGAGGGTCATAGGGGGAGGAGCCAGTGCACACCACCTGATCCTAAAGCTTTACTTTTTGTGCCCTGTCTCCTGCGGAGCCGCTATTCCCCATGGTCCTTTCAGGAACCCCAGCATCCACTAGGACGATAGAGAAATACATACGTGGGGATGATTCGCAAGCGCGTCCTGGATCCAGCCCTCAGCATTCAGAGAGAAAGCCTTCAGAGAGAGTGAGTGACTGGCCAGGCAATGGTGGTCTTTATATACACAACATACATTCACAATACAATGGTCCCTGGTAATCTCATTGTTCATTGGACACAGGAATGTGTCTCCACATTATAGCAAAGGTCATAGGTGGATTTGAACAGGTGGGCTGTGCCTTTCCCCAACTGCTCAGGTGGGAGGTATCCTCAGGATTCCCGCCGCATGTGTAATTAACAGCAAATACAGTCAATGTTCATAAACTACTTTTGCACATAACTATACGCAGGAGCGAGCGATCCTTTCCTAACCAACACCGAAATGTTACCCTTAAAATACTCTACAGCTGGATACTAGACACCACCTTTCAACCTTTATCTGACCCTTCCTATCATGCAAAGAGGAATCTCTCTGTCCAGGAACCGTTTAAACTAAACATACTCGCCGACATTGTCTAGGGGAATATAATCTACAATATACGCTATTTAGGTTAAATATGCTACGATCGAGTCGCCGGCTACATGCTCACAAACTCTACCGTAAATGCGCATACAACGCGCGTGATCGCTGGAGCGATCTTACGCAAATGGCGGATTTGTGCACACACGGTAGACTGAGTGAACGAGCAGCGGGCATGTGCATGAGGGGTTAGTACAAGGCATATGAATCATTATATTTTTCGACTTTGACAGTCCACCCTTTGGCAGTCAACCATAACTACCACTTATCTAAACAGTTAAGCAGAAAAATATATAATACTGTGAAATACCTATATATGATTGGGTGTAGGGAGGAAAGGAGAAGGTGGGAAATGTATGACCTAGTGGGATAGTAAAAGCATGTGTGTATGAAATTCATGTCTGGGGGGTCATGTATCATCGTGCCGTACATGTTCTAAAATAAGCTTCGAGGTATTGCGAAGTATGCATTGAATCCTTCTTATCCCATATTAAGGGTCTGTAAGTGGGCTAACAAACTCTACCGAGCTCTTTTCGGCTTTTAGTTCCAACAAATGGGGTGCACATTAGTTGATGATACATGAAAAGGGGAAAAATGTGAGTGCTAATATATGTGCCTATATCACCTGTCGTCTATCTGTGTCACTACCTTAAGATCGTAGAGATGAAGATAAGAAACATGCGTTATAAATGCATTCATATGATAATGTATGTGATTGTCCTTGGATGTCTTGTTGAAGTCTTGTTGATGTCTTGTTGAAGTCTTGTTGAAGTCTTGTTGAAGTCTTGTTGAAGTCTTGTTGATGTCTTGTTGAAGTCTTGTTGAAGTCTTGTTGATGTCTTGTTGATGTCTTGTGGAAGTCTTGTTGAAGTCTTGTTGAAGTCTTGTTGAAGTCTTGTCCGGATTGCTATATCTTTGCTGTAAGTGGCAAGCAAAGTTTTTCAAGTGTCCATAGAAAGTTAAAGTCTCTAAAAGTTCATCAAATGTCTGTGAAAAATGTTCATCAATGGTCTGTATAATGGGTCATCAAAATCTTCTTCCGAGTGAATGTCTTTTTACCTTTGCTCAGTGATTGTGTTGCTCTTGGAATTCTGCGAATCCATCCTGGTCATCAGAACCCATTCCAGATCCTTTCTCGACCTCTCTGGTACTCTCACTGAAACAGACTGCTCTGGTCAACAACAGGGTCAACAGGAAAACACGGAGTGCAGTCTCTTGGGGCAAGTCCATCTTGCAGGAGGAGAAAGAAAGAGTTGTAATGGGGGAAAAGAAAATAATTAGGAGGGAAAGAAAACTTGGCGCGACAACCGCCTCTGATCTTGTAGTTCTCTGTGCTCAGGTGCCGTGACAACAGTCCTGCCTCTCAACCTTCCCGGAACAGACACTCCAGTGATATGGTTTCCTCCACACTCTGCTCCCTGTCACGGGCTCTCTCTGGGTCAGCGACCCTCTTACAGTGGGACGAGTGGACCCAAGTCTCTCTTTCGGCAACCTTCAATGCTGTTGTGCTGGTCAGTAAGACTTGGTACGGTCCTTCCCACCGGTCAATCAGGCAACCTGAGCGTAGAAAATTCTGAATCATTACATAATCCCCAGGTTCAATGTCATGACAATTACTGTCTGGCAGATCAGTAATCATTAGCTTTAGATTGCTGTTTTGATTCCTCAACTGCTTGCTCATCTTAACCAAATACTTTACAGTTACTTCATTGTTACATTTCAAATCATCCTGGTGGTCAATCATTACATGGGGTTGTCGACCAAAAAAAATCTCAAAGGGGGACAGATTAAGACTGGACCTGGGAGTGGTTCTGATGCTGTACAATAAAAGTGGCAAAACTTCTGGCCACAACAATTCAGTTTCAGCCATTACTTTGCTCAACTTGTTCTTAATAGTGCTGTTTACTCTTTCCACTTTCGCACTCGCCTGTGGGCGGTACGGAGTATGCAGCTTACTATTAATTCCCATTAATTTGCACATTACCTGAAAGACTTCACCTGTAAAATGGGTACCCCTATCACTTTCAACTATCTTAGGGATTCCATACCTGCACACAAATTACTGCACAATTTTCTTTGCAGTAAACACAGCGGTATTTGTTTGGGCCGTCCGATGGCGGGATATGGGATGGTTCTGTTGGTATTGCCTTTCCAATATTCTTCCTCAAGCAGGTGAGGCATGTCATTGCTCTCTTTCCCGCATGGGAAGAAAATCCTGGTGCGCACCAGTAGGCTCTTACCAACTTGCACATACCTTCTTTACCTAGATGAGTCAGACCATGTGCCGCCTCAGCTAAACTTGGAAGGTATGCTCTGGGTGCCACTGGCTTACCCTGTCCATCTGTCCAGAGTCCTGAGGACTCCTGGCCATATCCTTTTGACCTCCAGACTGCTTTTTCCTGTGGGGAACACAAATTTTGCATTTCACTCAATTTCTGTGTGTTGACGGTATCGAATACCATCAGTTGTGTGATGTCCGTCTGTATGGGGGTACTGGCTGCTGATTTAGCAGCTTTGTCTGCCCGGCTGTTACCAAGTGACACTAGGTCTTGGCTGTATGTGTGGGCTTTACACTTGATAACAGCCACTCTGTCAGGTTCCTGTATCGCTGCTAGAAGTCTTTTGATGTGGGTCGCATGCACCACGGGTGTGCCAGCTGCCGTCATGAAATTTCTGAGGCACCATAGGGCCCCGAAATCATGCACTACTCCAAAGGCATACCTAGAATCCGTGTAGATATTGGCTGACTTACCCTTAGCCAATTCACACGCTCTGGTTAGGGTGACCAGCTCAGCAACTTGTGCTGATTGAGGTGGGCCCAGGGGATCCGCTTCTATGGTAGCTTTCTCATCTACGACTGCGTATCCAGTACACAAGTCTCCCGAGTCCATCTGTCTGTGGCAACTACCGTCAGTGTTAAAAGTAAAATCTACACCTTCCAGTGGGTTGTCACTGATGTCGAGCCTTGCAGTGAAATTTTGGGTCAAATATTTCATACAATCATGTGTGTCAGTGTCTGTGCTAAATCCTCCTTCATCATCACTCTCATCCCCCACCCTTTGTGCCTGTCCAGGCACACCTGGGAGATACGTTGCAGTATTTAGTGCGCTGCATCTCCTTATGGTGATGTTTACAGGGGCCATAAGTGCTAATTCCCACCTTGTAAACCGTGCAGATGAGACGTGTCTGGTTTGGGTAGAATTCAGTAAGGCTGACACTGCATGAGGTGTATGGATGGTCAGGTTGTGTCCTAACACTACATCTTCGCTTTTACTCACTAGCAATGCTATCGCTGCAACACTTCGCAAGCATGTGGGGAGGGATCGTGCTACGGTGTCTAGCTGAGCGCTGTAGTAGGCTACCGGCCTGCTGGCATCACCATGTTTCTGGGTTAAAACACCTGCGGCACACCCAGCACTTTCCGTACCGTACAGTTGAAAGGGTTTCCCATAATCTGGCATACCTAATGCTGGTGCCTGCGATAGGCACTGTTTGAGTCTCTCAAATGCCAGTTCGGACTCATCTGTGTGCGAAATCCGATCTGGTTTGTTTGATGAGACCATCTCTTGTAAAGGTAAGGCCAGTATGGAAAACCCTGGGATCCAGTTGCGGCAGTACCCACACATTCCTAGGAAAGTGCGAATCTGTTGCTGGGTTTGTGGCAGAGTCATGTCGCGAATCGCCTGTATTCTATCAGCGGTGAGGTGTCTCAGACCTTGTGTCAAGCAATGTCCCAAATATTTTACCTTGCTCTGGCATAACTGCAACTTATCCTTTGAAACCTTGTGTCCCGTATCAGATATCAGAAAGATGAAACAGAAGCTGTTTCGTGTCTCTCAAGGACGATTCGAGTGAATCAGAACACAGCAGTAAGTCATCTACATACTGTATTAATACTGATCCGCTCTCAGGTTGAAAGGATTGTAAACAATCATGCAAAGCCTGTGAGAAAATACTTGGGCTGTCAATTAAACCTTGTGGTAAGCGAGTCCAGGTGTACTGTACTCCTCTGTATGTAAATGCAAACAAGTATTGGCTGTCAGGGTGCAGAGGGACCGAAAAGAAAGCGGAGCAGAGGTCAATCACAGTGAAAAATTTCGCAGTGGGAGGGATTTGCATAAGGATGACAGCTGGATTTGGCACTACGGGGAATTGGCTCTCAACTATTTTGTTGATCCCCCTTAGATCCTGCACTAGCCTGTATCCCCTCCCCCCACTCTTTTTCACAGGGAAGATGGGGCTATTGGCAGTGCTGGACGTCCTAACCAGAATGCCCTGTTGTAGCAAGCGCTCTATTACTGGGTAAACTCCTAACTCCACCTCTGGCTTCAGAGGATACTGTGGGATTTTTGGAGCTATCCTACCATCTTTTACTTGAACTACTACAGGAGCTACATTTGCCATCAATCCAGTATCTTGTCCATCCTTGGTCCAAAGTGACTCCGGTATCTGGGAAATCATTTCCTCTACCTTGGACGGACACCTATCTGTAACAGCAGTGTGTGACATTAACCTTTGTGGGGAGTCTAGCATATCCTGCACTTCCTGAGCGTGATTCTCGGGTATATCTAAGAAAACACCTCCAGGAGTACAATATATGACACACCCCATCTTACACAGTAAATCTCTCCCAAGTAGATTAGTCGGAGCCGATGCAGCTAGCAAAAAGGAGTGCTTGGTCTGCAAAGGCCCTATCGTAATCTCTGCTGGTTTACTTAAAGGGTAGTGTTGTACTACTCCTGTTACTCCCATGGCTGGAATTGTTTTACCAATGCTTTTCATACCCACCGTTGAATTTAACACTGACTTGGCCGCCCCCGTATCTACAAGGAAAGGTAGTGATCTACCTGCTACATCAATTGTGACCTCGGGTTCACTTCCAAGGCTCGCAATTAATTTCACTGGCTGCAGACTACAGGTGTGGCCCCACCCCTATTGTATGTGGTGACCTCCCCGCAGCGCGCTGGCAGCTACAACATGTGAAGGGGGTAACTGGGAATTTTCAGAGACCTGCCAGTCTCTTCTTGGTGGGTACCTTTTTGTTTCCCCTGCATGTGGCTCATAACTCCTCCTCTGCGGTCCCTGATCCCAATTACGTGTGTCATGTTGTGTGTCACGTTGTTGTCTAGGGGGTTGATATACCTTATGTGGGTTTCCATAGGTGCAGTTTCGTGCAAAATGTCCCTCTCTCTGACAGTTATAACATTTTACCACATACGACTTACCATCAGGGGTCTGGGGTTTAGGCTGAGGTGGCCTTGTTGTAAGGGCCTGTATACTTTGCCATCAGCTTATTGCCCTGTGACTCCCTGTGTCTAATGATGTTCCGATCATGCCCGACAGCGGTCTCTCTCAAAGCAGCCACCGCCATACCTCTCCAGTTAGGTTGAGTGGTTTGTACCCTAGTTCTCAACACTTCCTTTAAACCGTCCATTAATACAGAAACTGCTACTTCCCTATGGTGCACATTTTCCTCAATGTCTACAATTCCAGTGTATCTAGCCATTTCCTCTAATGCCCTATGGAAATAGTCAGAAGCAGTTTCCCCTTCCTTTTGTCTAATGGAGAAAATTTTGTTCCATTTGACAACAGTTGGGAAATATACTCCTAACTGCAGATTGATCTGTTTAACATTTTCCTGATTGTATGCATCAGTGAGAGGTTTCTCTTCATCTAACTTACAATCAGTAATGAATTTCAAAGGGTCAATAGTAGAGGGCAAACATGCCCGCAGTACTGTCCGCCAATCTTTGTTAGTGGGTTCGGCGGCGTTACCTAGTTCTTTAATGAACCTTTGGCATGCGGCTAGATCTTTCCTGGGATCAGGAAATTCAGACATAATTGTCCTTAATTCTGTCCGGGACCAGGGGCAATGCATCGCAATGTTCCTGACGGGAGTGACTCCCAGAGCGTCAGTCTTTCCATTTGGGACTGCGAGCACCCTGACAGGATTAAGTTCAATCACATCACTCTGTGTTTCATCTACAATGTGGGGTGTAACTGTTTCCGCATAATGTACAGTTCCATACTTACCCGTGGACACGACCTCACCTATCCCTCCGCTAGGGGCCTTTGCTACTCCCCTTACTGGTTGGGCCGTGCCCACTGTAGTCTCTTGTATGGTGGCTGCTAAAGAGAGTGCTGATATCATTGTGGGCTCATCTTCCTGGTCGCAGTCCTGAGAGAAGTTTAGGATGGGATACAACTTGCACGGGTTAGCATTAGCATCAATACACTTATCTACTTTACTCTTATCATTAATACATTTATTAAGTGCACTTTTATCATATACCAGTATGCCATTCTCTGTAGCCATTTTCTCTCCTGTTATGTATGGTGGTGGTGGTGCTGTTGCTATCAGTTTCCTGCTAGGGTTGGAACCAGCTGCTTGAGCTAATCCCCTTTGTATCTCACCTTCCTGTTGCCATAACTGTAAATAATCATAATGTCTAATCCGTTGCTTTCCGGATTTTATCAGACATATCCTTCTCCTTAAATTTTGCAAAACCTCAGGATTAAAACTGCCTACCCTAGGGAACTGTTCCCCATCGTTCACAGTCATACGTTCCCACTCATTGCACAAAACCTCTGCGTGTGATCCATATTTCTCACACATTATGTACCTCGCCGACCCTTTGGGACGAAAAATATCAACGTGAACCCTTGTTGATCGTCCCCTACTTGAGCAACTGGCCCCCATTCTTTGCAGGTATTGCCTTCTCAGCGAACCCTTACAAAAACCAACTTACTCAGTGGTAAGGCGACGGTGAAAGTTCTCCGAGCGCTTTCACCCACTCACGCCCCTATTGGCCAATACACCGAGCCCTGTGTCCAGTGCCGGTAGTACCCAATCTCTGGTTCTTTTGTAACCTCTATTTACTGAGAGCGTGTGGGAGTATGCTACCCCTCCCAGTAAATATCAGTTGTTGGAGATTTCCTGAGTGAACAGCAAAACTCCCTTAAAATAAAAAAAACCTACACAAATCACGTTTACCTGTACAATTAGCATCTATGATCCCGCAGCAAATTTAGTGGGTATCAAGGTGAACTAACTAATGTACACAGTAGCGTGCGGTCCAGACGCACTGCGTATAAGTAACTATTACTTATCCGCCTTACGACCAGCGGAATCGGTTGTTTAGGCTGCGAAACCTCAGCCGGAGCGTATTCTCAAAACGGGCCTATATGGGTACTACGCAAACCCCCGGGGCTGCACTCACTACCTCCGACCTTTCTCAGGTCAGGGTTTTCAGAACTTCATTACTTACCTTAAACGGATTTCTGACTTCGCCGACCTTTTGGTCTGCTGATTTTACTAATTGCTCCTTTATACCTTATACAATGTTAACGTGAGAAAGCCACTCCCACGCCACCAAGTGTCCACTCACCTGATGTGGTCTCCGACGGGATCCCGAATTATGGGTTCACAAAAAAACCTTTATTTTCACACTCACTCCTGCTCACTCATATGCACTTTGATTTTTCTGTACAGAAAATGACTTTCATTCAGGTGAAACAGGCTAATCCCAGAGGTGATGCAACAAGAGGAGGATCTTTTAAACTAAAATTTTGGAAACTGAACAAATTTGTGCTATTATCTCGTGGACTAAAACAATGTTATCGTGTGATTTGTTTTTAGTGGGCATATCTGCACGCACGTTGCGTAAACACGCCACGTGTGTAGGCCTTTGCGTTGCGTACGCAGTCTCGCACGTGGTCCGAGACACGTATACAAAGGCCAGATACGTCCGCAATAACACGCTTCTATAAAATGCAAACGATATTTAACTATAATCGCTTACCAAGCACCGCACAGTATCTCCTGTATAAACCTTTATAACTGGGTCAGGCTGCGTGTGTGCTTTTACAATTACTCCCTTTAGTATTACTCTTTACTTTTAACTAAATAGCAACAAATTTCTCAGCACGTGATCAATGCTAATAGCAAACAGAAAGGTAGATATGCGAAAATACACAAATGAAAATACAGGTGTGTGTGCGTGTGTTGCGTGCGCAATTTGCACCAAACAGAAATTTAAACAGATTTAAAAACCAATAAAAAAACAATAGCTTTGCGTTCTTACCTTTCGGATCTGGATCCCACCAGCATCCCCTACAAACCAAGCGGAGCAGACGCTTATCTAATCAGCACTACTGTATCCCCGACCACCAAACGGCTAACAGGGGATACTACCTTCCCGCCCTTTGCTGATAGATAAAAGTCTGCCTTGTCCTGCTAGGCTGCGGATATGAGGAGGACCAGACGAGCCCTCAATTGATAATGTCAAATATTACCTTTAAACATAAAGCTATATACTAATACCGTGGAGCCGTTATGGCCGCTAGACCACGTGCTACGCACTTTGCACGCTATTTGCGTACAGAGTACCGTACGTGGTACGCACTTGGCGTACACACGCTGCGCTGAGTGTATGGAATACACACAGCGAGCGCACACACAGTCGATAACCTTTTAAACCTTAAACACAGATAATTATGCTTACACTCTAAACCTTAATAACCAAGTACTGTAATGATGTAACGATTAGAACCTTTTAAACAATGTGTATGCTGTTTGAGCGATTGAGTCGCTAAGAAAAGCCCTTTTCAGTAAATAGTGAAAACACAAGACCTGATTTGGATTTAAAAACCACAGTAGCTCTAACACTGCCGTGGATGGTTTAGAAAAAAGGAAAAACACCATACAAGTTATACACTACAAACTAACATCAAAATCTAACACAATAACAGAGAAATAGCGAACAATCGCAAACAAGAGTGAACAAATGAGAACATAAATGGCGAACAAAATGGATAACAAAATGGCTACAGAGAAATATACATACGTGGGGATGATTCGCAAGCGCGTCCTGGATTCAGTCCTCAGCATTCAGAGAGTAGGCCTTCAGAGAGAGTGAGTGACTGGCCAGGCAATGGTGGTCTTTATATACACAACATACATTCACAATATAATGGTCCCTGGTAATCTCATTGTTCATTGGACACAGGAATGTGTCTCCACATTATAGCAAAGGTCATAGGTGGATTTGAACAGGTGGGCTGTGTCTTTCCCCAACTGCTCAGGTGGGAGGTATCCTCAGGATTCCCGCCGCATGTGTAATTAACAGCAAATACAGTCAATGTTCATAAACTACTTTTGCACATAACTATACGCAGGAGTGAGCGATCCTTTCCTAACCAACACCGAAATGTTACCCTTAAAATACTCTACAGCTGGATACTAGACACCACCTTTCAACCTTTATCTGACCCTTCCTATCATGCAAAGAGGAATCTCTCTGTCCAGGAACCGTTTAAACTAAACATACCCGCTGACATTGTCTAGGGGAATATTATCTACAATATACGCTATTTGGGTTAAATATGCTACGATCGAGTCGCCGGTTACACGCTCACAAACTCTACCGTAAATGTGCATACAACGCGCGTGATCGCCGGAGCGATCTTACGCAAATGGCGGATATGTGCACGCACGGTAGACTGAGTGCACGAGCAGCGGGCATGTGCATGAGGGGTTAGTACAAGGCATATGAATAATGATATTTTTCGACTTTGACATGGGTATTACAGAAGAGGGGACACCACACCCTGCTTTGGATGCCGCCCACGGGGATGCAGAGGTAAGCGCCCCCCGCACTGAAGGAGAGCGACCAGCACCACAGCGGAAGCGGAAGGGAGGGAGGGGGGGGGGTGTTTGAAGGAGAGGAGATCGGCACCACAGCAGGGGCGCCAGAATGAAATTCAAACTTGCCCCCCCCAGCGTGAAATCATTCTGACGCCCCTGACAGAGGGCACTATATTAAAAACACACTGGCAGGAGCTGAGGGGTATATAACAAAAAACAGAAAAGGAGGAGCACTATAAGAAAAAACAAAAGCAGGTGGACCACTCCAACAAAAATGGGGACTATAACAAAAATAATTACAGAAAGGGACGCTGTAACTAAAAACACATTTGCCCTGTCCCCTACCAGGCCTGTCCCCGCACACTTGCCATGTCCCCGCACACTCACCCTGTCCCCTACCAGGCCTGTCCCCGCACACTTGCCCTGTCCCCGCACACTCACCATGTCCCCTACCAGGCCTGTCCCTGCACATTGCCTTGTCCCCTACCAGGCCTGTCCCCAAACACTCACCCTGTCCCCGCACACTAACCCTGTCCCCTACCAGGCCTGTCCCTGCACACTCACCCTGTCCCCTACCAGGCCTGTCCCCGCACATCGCCTTGTCCCCTACCAGGCCTGTCCCTGCTCACTCACCGTCCCCGCACTATCCTGTCACCCACTGCCCTAGTACTCCATGCCCCCAGTGTGATGAAAACGAGGGCGTGACGCATGGGTATGGCATTCTCTGTGAGGCCAAACCCCTTGTTACAATGCCACACCCTTTTCACAGGAGCACATGTGCCGAACCCCCCCTTCCTTCCCCTATTGTGGTGCCCCCCCTGTCATTTTGTTCTGGATCCGCCCCTGAAGGCAACATCTTTTACATACATAATAAATATATATATACACATAATAAATATATATATATATATATATATATATATACACACACACATACTAGGGACAATAACATGGTATCCTTATCTAGGGTTTCAATCTCTGCTGATAAGGTATCTGTCTACGCTGCTACAGCACTATAAACCCATTCCGACACAATCACCGGTCTGAGTAGTGTACTAGAATGTGTGTAAATGGACTTCAAAGTACTTTTACTGCATGCTATCTGCAGGATCCCTGAGGATAGCTGTAAAGTCAGCGCTACCTTTTTTGGGTAAACGTGTCAATGCCTTGTACACCCTAGGGGAAGATTCCCATCGTATCCTGGCCCCATTAGGGAAAGGATACTCCCTGAGAATTCTTTGTGGGAAGCTGCAGATTCTTGTCTGGAGATTCCCGCTCTTTTTCATCATGAGAGGAGGGAAATTTACCTCAGTTTTCTTCCCCTTAAACATGTGTACCCTCGTGTCAGGGACAGATGAGTCATCAGTGATATGCAAATCATCTTTTATTACAATAATCATATATTGAATACTTTTCTGCCAGTCTTGGCTGTACTTTGCATTATCGTAGTCGACACTGGAGTCAGGCTCCGTGTCGATATCAGTGTCTATTATTTTGGATAGTGAGCGTTGTGAGACTGTGAAGGTCTCTGCGACATAGGGACAGACATGGGTAGATTCCCTGTTCTCTAATCTTTTGTGTAATAATTCATCTTAGCCCTTAATTTCATATATCCAATCAGGTGTCGGCGTTGACACCATACACACATTTGCTCTATCTCCTCCTTAGGAGAGCCTTTTACCTCAGACATGTCGACACACACGTACCGACACACCACACACTCAGGGAATGCTCTTCTGAAGACAGTTCTCCCACAAGGCCCTTTGGAGAGACAGAGAGAGAGTATGCCAGCACACACCCCAGCGCAATATGACCCAGGAAAAACACAGCACTTTAATGTTTACCCCGTAGCGCTGTTATTATTATCTGCGCCGAATTATGTGCCCCCCCTCTTCTTTAAAACCCTCTCTTCTACCGTAGTATAAGCAGGGGAGAGTCTGGGGAGCTTCCTCTCGCGGTGCTGTGGAGAAAAACATGGCGCTGGTGAGTGCTGAGGGAGAAGCCCCGCCCCCTCGGCGGCGGGCTTCAGTCCCGCTAAAATTGTAAAATTGGCGGTGGCTCATGCATATATACAGTGTCCAGCTGTATATCTGCTCTCTTTTGCTAAATAAGAGGTTTTTATTGCTGCCCAGGGTGCCCCCCCCTGCGCCCTGCACCCTTACAGTGACCGGAGTGTGTGAGGTGTAGTGGAGCAATGACGCACAGCTGCAGTGCTGTGCGTTACCTCTGTGAAGCATCAAAGGCTACTGCCGCCTGAGACGTCTTCTGTCTTAGTTTCTTCTGGCTCTGTGAGGAGAACGGCGGCGCGGCTCTCGGAGTGAACGCCCAGGACAAACCTGCGTTCACCCCCTCTGGAGCTAATGGTATCCAGTAGCCGAGGAAGCAGAGCCTATCACTTAAGTAGGTCTGCTCCTCTCTCCCCAGTCCCTCGATGCAGGGAGCCTGTTGCCAGCAGTGCTCCCTGTAAAAAGAGACAAAATCCTAACATAAATGCTTCTAAGCAGGAAGCTCAGGAGAGCTCCCTGCAATGCACCAATTCTCATCTGGGTACAGTGTAAAACTGAGATCTGGAGGAGGGGCATAGAGGGAGGAGCCAGTGCACACCCAGAATCCAAAGTCTTTCTTAAAGTGCCCTATCTCCTGCGAAGCCCGTCTATTCCCCATGGTCCTTACAGAGTCCCCAGTATCCTCTAGGACGTTAGAGAAAGATTAATTCCTTCAAAACATATTACATGTTAGAATGGTGGATAAATGAATCACTTCCAGTCCATAGCTGACTTTTTGTTGTGGTATATGCAACCTAAATAATCTCACTTTCTATGACTAAAACTATTTCTTTGCTGGGCGTGACTTATTATAACATCTGACAGCAGATTAACTCTGGAGTCATATAACTCTCTATAATTTGAATACAGTATAATATACCTGTGTATACTGTGATATATTAGTGCACAATAATAAAGCACTTGTATATGCGACATATAGTGTGGATGAAGGTGAACGCCATCCCGAAAAAAGGGGGACTGGTGATGGAATAAGATACTGATAATAAGTTGTCAAAGTCAGAAAAATATCACGCTACACATTGCCATATTTGCACCTCATGCGTGTCCCCGCTGCGCGTGCATGAGCTCTCCCGTGCGTGCGCATACTCGCTGTTGCGTGCACCCGCGGGCGCACGGTATGCGCATTTACGGTAGAGTTTGTATACGTCTAGCGTGCGACTCAATCGTAACATATTTTAACCATATAATGTATTTTGTAGATTATGGTCCCTTTGATAGAATCTGAAAGTTTAGTTAATGTAGCATGTTCGTGGACAGAGAAATCCCTCTTTGTTTGATACGAAGGGTCAGACGGGTTATACAGTGGTGTTTAGTATCCATCGGAAGAGTATTTAATTAGCAATATTCCGGTGTTGGTTTGAAGCGGATTAATCGCTCGTGCGAATAGTTATGGACATAAGAAGTTTATGAACATTTACTGTATTTGCACTTTATTACCCATGCGGCGGGAAACCCAGTTTCCCACCCACCTGAGCAGTTAGGAATAGTCACAGCCCACCTGTATGAATCAACCTATGACCTTTTGTTATAATGCGAAGACGAATTCCTGTGTCCAATGAACAATAAGAATGTAGGGACCATTGTACTGTATTGTGTGTAGTGTATAAAAGGACAAGCCGATCTGGGCCAGCTCTCTATTCTCTTCAACGGTTCTCATCACTGATAATCGGGAGCTGGACATCCAGAAGGCGCATGCGATTGTTACCCTTTGTGCGTAAGTTTCTCTGCAATCATATTGTCTTCATTGTTATAAGCCATTCTCTCTCGTTCTCTCTCACTTTCTCTCTCTCTCTCTCTCTCCTTCCCCCTTTAAAAGTAATTGTATCTTTATTGTATTTTGTGTGTAGTGATTTGGTTAGGTATTTTATGTTATCTTGGTAGTGTATAACTTGTATTGTATTATTCTTTTGCGATTGAACGTTCATTCATTTCCTTAAAAGGCGTTAGACCCTTAGACCGGTATTTGAGTGTTTATTATATTGCTAAGAGGTTCTCAGAGCGTCACATACGCTCATACAGCTTTTAGACTAACAAGGTTACACTGTGTCACATTTACACCTTATCACTGCATAAAGGTTTACTGTATAAATACATTGGCCCTCATTCCGAGTTGTTCGCTCGCAAGGCGAATGTAGCAGAGTTACACACGCTAAGCCGCCGCCTACTGGGAGTGAATCTTAGCTTCTTAAAATTGCGACCGACGTACGCGCAATATTGCGATTACAAACGAGTTAGCAGTTTCTGAGTAGCTTCAGACTTACTCTGCCTGTGCGATCAGTTCAGTGCTTTTCGTTCCTGGCTGACGTCATAAACACACCCAGCGTTCGCCCAGGCACTCCCACCGTTTCTCTGGCCACTCCTGCGTTTTTTCCGGAAACGGTAGCGTTTCCAGCCACACGCCCCTAAAACGCCGTGCATCCGCCCAGTAACACCCATTTCCTGTCAATCACAATGCGAACGTCGGAGCGATGAAAATGCCGTGAGTAAACTTACTTTCATCATAGTAAAGTTACTTGGCGCAGTCGCAGTGCGAACATTGCGCATGCGCACTAAGAGAATTCTCACTGCGATGCGATGAAAATCTCCGAGCGAACAACTCGGAATGAGGGCCTTTGTTCAAGGTATAGTTGTTAAGGTTTAACACTGTGAGCGTCAGCGCCGCTTGTGATCTCCTCGTGGTCCCGAGCGTCCGCTACGCTGATAGCGTATCATTACGTAAGTCGGCAGCCTATAGCGTGCTTGCCTGTACGCTCTAAGCCGTGAGCGAACGTGCCGCTCGTGCGTCTCGACCACGGCTAAGCGTTTGATACGCAAGGTGCGTACTCTTACGGTATTCCATACGTCAATTGCGTACTGTGTTCTTTAACCTTTTAGAGTGTTTTAAATAAGATAAATATTAGGCTTTATCAAAGTGATGACAAAATATATGTAAAGGAGCCCTGATAGAAGGAAGGAAGTTCAATAATGTGCATGAACCAATCAAAGTAATCAAACTAAAACCAAAACAAAAGTGAATAAAAGAGAGAAGTAAGTGTATAAACTAAAGCGAAATATGATATAATAATATATTATCAAGTATTATAATTAACATGTGTGAGTGAAGGTGTGGGTGCAATGACTCAAAGAAGTGTACATAAATACACAGGTATAAGATAATAGAAGGTGTGTATAAGTCTTAAAAAGTGGGTCCAATCTTCATTGGTCTTTTGTCAAAAGTGGATTGTTAGTTTGTTATAATAATTAATGCAGAAAGGGAGTATAACTGTTGGATTCATTCATCCCATATGGGTAGACACTATTCAGTAGAAAAATAATTTTCTTTTCAAGTTTTAATAGTTCTTGATCCAAATCCCCCCCGATGCCCAGTTGTACATGTTTAATTCCAAACGCTCTAAGACCTGTGGGATCTCCTGTTAGGCGCGGCGGTCTCTGGCCGTGCCCTGACTGAGCAGCGGTCACGGCCGCCGCGCCTCTCTCCTTCCCTGTTCCCCACACGGCGCCTAGCAACGCCAGGACGCCGTGCGCACGATAGCCGCCGGGTCCCTGGCAACGCAGGACGCCATGCGTGCAGGGCCGCCGGGGGCATAGCAACGGGGACGCCACAGGTGGACCGCGTTCCCCGTTGCTAAGAATAGTTAATTAGATTGCTCGTGCAGCAGGGCAGCTGCACGGCAACTAGTAATTAGGGTCTGGGGGCTGGTCCTGCTGGCCCTCCTGTTATTGGCCAGCAGGGCCTTTTTATGTGAGCCAGCACACTGCAGCCCCGCCGGTGATAGCTTCTTGTATGCTGTTCCTGCCTTGCAGAACTCTGTTCCTGTCAGCCGTGTTTGGTGGATCTTGCTCCCTGCCCTTTGGTACTTTGGAGGTCCGAAGCTGGTCCTGGGAATCCTTCTAGGCCTTGCGAACCTGTTTGTCATCTGGGGTTCTCGCCCGGTTTCATGAGTAGCGGCTTCTGCCGCGTGTTGCGGCCTATGCCGCTTAGTGTTTACTTTACTGTGAATTGGTGCATTTGCGGAGGTTTCCGCTTTCACTGTCCTCCCCGGAACTCGGCGGTGCCGTGTAGGGGAGTGGACAGTGGTTTCTTTGTAGTTCTTTTTCCTTTGGTGGCGTGCCGCACATACGTTTAGTTTTTAGGTAGTTTATAGCCCCTAGCGTGGTTGTTTCAGTTAGAGGTCCCCTTGTTATTACCCTGTCTCAGTTCACGCCTTGTCTCTCTTTAAGACCTGAGGGGGCATCGGAGTTGGGCAGACCTAATCCGCCCTTCAAACGCAGCTGCCATGGGCCCAAGAAACCATAGTCGTTCAGGCGTGAATTGATAACACGGGTAAGACAACGGAGGTAGGGTGCTAGGGGCTATTTCCTTCCCATTTCCCAATCCCAGCATTCCGTCTTGGTGCTCAGGACTCACTACATAAGATCTCCCCTGTCCTGAGCATCAGTATCGTAACATCTCCATTATGATAATTTAGAAAATGTCGAGCTACAGGAGGTAGAGGCTTAAATCTAGCTAGATCTTTTTTGGCATTTCGGATACTCCCGATGTGTACCAACAATCTGACTTTTAATGGTCATGACGTTTTTCCAAGGTATTTCTGATGGCAAGGACACTCCAGATGGTATACGGTACCAATGGAAGTACATGCAATTTTAGAGGTTATCATCCATTTTTTATTGTATCAAAGAAGTGTTTAGTAGGTATCATGATTTTACACGCCTTGCAATGGCCACACGGGAACGAACCCTTCTTTGCCAATTCACTCACCAGAGGTTGAGATAAGTGGCTATGTACCACTTTATCTCTCAAATTTGGTGATCTTCTCCAACTGGTAAGTGGTTTATTGGGAAGTATCTCTGCTAAATCCTCATCTGTGTGGAGGATTGCCCAGTGTTTGGTTAGGATATCATTGATTTCCCTCCAATGCACATTAAATGTGCCCACATATCTAATGGGTTCATCCTGTTTGGATTTAGTTTTAGGTATAAGTAGGGAATCTCGTTGGTATGTCTCCACTTCTCTGATAGATTTCTTTATCAATCTCCTACTATACCCTCTTTTCTTGAACCTGGTACTTAGCTCCTTCTACCTGATATGAAAGGTATCCTCATTAGAGCAATTCCTCTTTGTTCTTAGTAATTCATAGAAGGGATTGGTGATAACCACCAGTGGGTTATACACCTATGCAGACTTAGTGTGTGGCGCACTCTTTTATTGAATGTAATGATGAAGGAATTAAAACTTAACTTTTATTATTATTTCTATTAGAAATTGAAGGTAAGACAGCAGGTCTATTGCCCTGAAAGATTTCTGTGTAATAATAGAATGACCCTCTGATAACGTCAAAATTCAATACACTTCTTGACCATAATTGGTCCTCATTATATGTATATAATGAATGAGGGCGAGAGCCATATAAATACAGCGAAATAAATAAAAAGATTTTTAATACATAAATGTCAATAACGGCAATATTCTGTATTGAATAACTTCTGGAGTGTTGTTATAATTCATTTGTCAACCCAGAATCAGAATTATGCCTGCGGCTACCTGAGCGGTGATCCTTTTAATTGTGGTATATATTGTTAATCACATAGACCAATAAAATAAGCCAACTGTAAATCACTATGCAATTAATGTTGTTCGCCTTTCATTAAACACACTGGTAAAAATCAAATTTGAAGCGAGAGTTCAACCTCTAGTAAAATGGTAATAATCCGACAAAATAGGTGCCAATAGATTAATCCAAGTTATAAAACAGTGCTCAGTTACAATTGTTGCTACTCCCTAGAAACTCCAGTAAAATGGCTACTGTTTAGCAATAACAGTGCCTGTAGTTTGTTTCAGGATGAAAAGCACTGCGCAGTTACAATTGTAGCCATTCAATGGAAACCTCTGTAAAGAAGTGTTGCCATTGTGTGGACATGAATATTTGAAGTGATCACATAGAAAAATTGAACTATTTATTGCTGATTACAGCTGTGACAATGAGTTGTTCTTTTAACATCACTCTTTAATAAAAATTGCAAGTGATAATAACATTCTGCATCTTATTTGTTTTTGCCAAAACTTGACGAGAGTCTCCAAATTTATGCACCCTTTGTGAGCATTGCTTCAAATAACAGAATAAGTCATATAAACTTATGTCCCAGCAGGGATTGATTAATAGTACACTTGTCACATTACATTCTGTACAATATTATACACCAATGTATCTGTTAGTTAAATGCTCACTAGCATTTGTGTAGTGTCAAGAAGAAATATATCAGAGGCAGGCAAGCTGTTTTGATGCATGTGGCAGTCCCCCCTTCTACTTTTGCCTCATGTGGCTTGGCAGTGAGTGAGGTCAATGTGAGCGGGGAGATATGCTAGCACTGTAACAGAAAGATAGATGCAGAGCGAGCGGCTTCTGCTGTCCCGCACTCACATGCCTCCAGCCCTGGTATGGAAACACATTGCAGGGGGGCAGGCGAGCTGTGAGGGATGAGAGAGCCACTCTGAAATACCTGTGTAGATATGGGCATGTGGCGATGAATTGCTGCTGTAAAAAGACAGCGTCTGGAGTAGGGAGACGCACTGAAGCTAGACGCCGGATCGGGGCGGCGTCCCGCCCATCCGGAGAAGGTGTACGTCTAGACGGAGGATGACATACGTTTCGCCATGGCTTGATCACATCCATAGCGTCATCATTCCATTAATGGCATTTATAGCATATGTGCAGGGCGGGTTAATTAGATAATTTAGAGGAAATCTTGTATAGCATGATTAAGTGCAAGGTAATTGAGGACACAATCACTAATAAATTAAACCTATTTGCTCTAGACATAAATTATACATATATACATTAAATACAGATATATTCCCTAACTTCTAATTCACCAGTCTATTTGTTGTAATTAATTCAAATTTTTCTGTGTTTCCTATAATCCTCGAATGTTAAATACAATTAATTAATTAATTAATCAGTCAGTTGTGAGTATGGCAATCACTTTGTTATTCAGTCTGTCCCTTATTCTTAGCACTATTATTTGTTAGTAGTGATACCAAAAGAAAACTTGATAAGTATCACATAGTGCGATATACCGGGACAGTTATTACTCTGTGTACTTATATATGTTATACTTACTACTGTCAGTATGTGGTATCCCTTTATATAGACCTAATTCAAATGTATATCTACCCATGGTTAACAAGTTATGTCTCAGGAATTAAGTGAATTATATAAGAGAGAGGAAGAGTGTATGAAACATTTATTAATGTCTCTGAGTGGTGAAATATTGTGAAAAATGTGTGTATGGAATTATATGGGATTATGGTTGTGATATCTTTGAAAATGAAGTTGTGAAAAAATACTAAAAAACCCTAAAAAAAAAAAGTGTCTGCATGTATGTGATCTAGTGATGAATTTAAAACAGTGTGTGTAGGGTATGACTAGCATTTAAATAAAAAATTGATAAGAGCGAAAGAAAACTGAATGTATTGCTATAATGTAGAAGAATAAGTGTGAGAAGGAAGAAAAAGGAATAATGAATAGAAAAATAAAAGAATAAAATAATTGTATATAAAAAAAAAATTATGAAATGAAAATATACAAAAAGAGTGATGTAGGTATTTTACCAATAATTGAATTAGTAAGTATATAACATTGGTTCAATATTGTGGTAAAAGTATCAATGAAAATAATGTCTTGGATCTATACTGTTTCGTCCCATATTAAAAATACTGTGCATCTTTGTAATATATGTTCATCAATTAAACTGTATAGATGAATATGCGTTCTTCAATTAAACTGTATAGATGAATAATGTAATCTTGAGGCATAATTCAATAGTATATCCTCCCACAACTTCCAATTAGTACTGGTATGATCATGGAGAATGTGTGTGTCACCCAAGATCTAATAGATAATCAGGTGATCATAGAAAGTGTATGTGTCACCCGAGATCTAATAGGTAATACTCCATTAAACAACAGTGATTAGTAAAAGATTTTTATTT
This sequence comes from Pseudophryne corroboree, assembly GCF_028390025.1. NCBI lineage: Eukaryota > Metazoa > Chordata > Amphibia > Anura > Myobatrachidae > Pseudophryne > Pseudophryne corroboree. Next base: position 368,783,534 of record NC_086453.1, read on the forward strand.
AATATATTTATTTTTGATAGGTGGTTCCTATGGGCTGACCCTATCACACAAAGTACCTTTGATATTTAAGGAGGTAGGGGGTTTAACAGATCATCGGGAAATATATCAATTATTCATAAACCAGGATAATATGTTGATATTTGTAAAACGACCAAGTATTCTAATAATATCTGGTTATTGCTGGAATCAAAATTGCTGGTCTATAGGTCTAAATAAATTTTGTATATCAAATATAAAGTATAATATGTTAGCCCATTCATTGTTCACACAATGAAAAGGGGTTGAGGGATTGTTAAAATGATCTAGTGTAAGAGAAAGCAAGACTATTCCTTACTAAATGGGGATAGAGGAGAACAATTTTTTGCTGGAGGGGAAAAGGCTCTTTGAATATAGATCTTTTAAAAAAAGGGAGGCTTATTCTACTTAAAGAGGTTAAAATATTTATGGAGAAAACGCCCCACCTAAAATTCCTCAGTGGAAGCCTTTCTGGATTCAAGCCAAGATACACACCCTATCCAAATATGGTGGCAATGCCTTGTCGCTACTTCTCCTCTAGCCCGAAACAGCGTGGGAATGACAGCACCGGGAATACCCTTCCTTTAGTTTTTGAGAGTTAGAGAAAGAAGGGGGCAGGAAGGGAGAGCTTTCGGAAAGACTAAACAGGAAGGAAAACACTGAAGTTGATATTTTAATTTAAACCTGTAGGTGCCATGCTGTTCAATTTATAGATCCATTTACTTTCCAATTTCTGCAACTCTCTCATAGAATCTCCCCCCCCCCCTTGATACCCAGTTTTAATCTTTCAAGGCAAAAGAATTTGAGTTCCTGGGGAGATCCAGAGTGCTCACGACGAAAATGTCTTGCGACAGAGGTGTCACAACTGAGGGTTTAGGCTGACAGGAGGAAGCCTCAGTTGTAGGGGCTGAAATGAAATTAAACTTGGGAGGTTTAATCAGACCCCGGGACATGTAAGTGTAGAAGGATTACCCGAAGGTGTGACCATGACAACCATGTTAAAAGTCAATAAAAGTTTTATTAACAACAGCATTCACAGTTGATAATAGCAGTGGCAGATAATACAGTTCCTGGATCACTTTAACCATAAAGGTATCACAGAGCTCTGGTAGGTTGGAGAACAGGTGTTAAAGTCCTTTGATGGAATAACCTTACCAGGCCTTGCTGTAGTAGTGGAGATAGCCGAGGAACACACCAGTAGATGTATTAGATGAAGCTGGTAACTGGAATAAACTGTTGTAGTTACTGGATGGAACCAGCCAGGTGGTGAAGACACGGAGTGGATGCTGAATGGAATCAGCCAGGTGATGAAGACACGGAGTGGATGCTGGATGGAACCAGCCAGGTAATGAAGACACGGAGTGGATACTGTAAGATGCTAGGGAGCGTGGAAACAGAAGAGTTGAGAAGTGGTTACCGGTGGTTAGAGGATACTGCTGGTAAGTAGGAATCCGCTGGAACAACACCGGCACTTTAAGGAACTGGAGACTGCTGGAAGCTGACGGCTGGAAGTAGATAGGTAATAGCTGGAAGCCACGGAGGACTGCAGAGTCAGGCTGCACCGCAGGATGGAAGGCAGGTGCGGGTCTCTTAGTGGATGCTGGAGACAGGAGCTGGAACCTGGAAAAACAACCACAGGAGAGAGAGACTGGAACAAGGTTTGACACACAAAGCACTGACCATTTCCTGGTTCAGGCACAGGATACTTATACCTGCTGCAGGGCAGGCATTGGCTGACCAATCATGCAGATTCCACAGTGCAGCAGATTGGTGGAGAAAGAACATGTGACTGGAACCAACATGGCTGCGCCCATGTTAGTACTTGGAGGGAAAGCTGGTTTGGAAAACCATGTGGAAACATAGCAGCAATGGCGGCGCCGGCCGCAGAGGACAGGAGACGCCAGATTGACAACTGTACACTGAGACACGTGGAGGCCGCGGCAGACATGAAGCACCACTCTGACAACCTGCAAACTATAACACAGGAGCGGCGGCGGAGGCCGCGGAGAATGGGAGACGCCATGCAGGATTCAAACATGGCGCCGCTGTGACAGCGTCTCAGAGTGACAGGAGGGATATGCAGAGTGTAGACACAGATGAGATCCGGCCTTGGAACGCTGAGCCAGCCTCAGGAGACATCTAAAAGGCAAGTAATGGCGTCCAGATACCCGGATCGTGACAGCACCCCCCCCTTTAGGAGTGGCCCCAGGACACTTCTTAGGCTTTAGAGGAAACTTCGAGTGGAAATTCCGGACCAAAGCAGGAGCGTGGACGTCTGACGCATTGGTTAAAGAGCGTTCTTCAGGACCATAGCCCTTCCAATCAATAAGATACTGCAACTGACCTTAACGGAAACGTGAATCCAGAATCTTGGCAACCTCATACTCAACTCCCCGTTGAGTCTGGACTTTAGGAGCCGGAGGAAGTGCAGAATGAAACCGATTCAGGATCAGCGGTTTCAACAGGGAAACATGGAATGTCCTGGGTATTTTCAAGAAGGGAGGTAACTGGAGTCTGTAAGCAACGGGATTGATGACTTGTTCAATCTTAAAAGGACCGATGTAATGAGGTGCAAACTTCATGCTGGGAACTCTCAACCTCAAATTCTTCGTGGACAACCACACATGATCACCCACTTTGAGAGCAGGAACCGCTCTACGCTTCCTATCTGCAAACTTCTTGTACCTGAATGAGGCTTTAAGCAGGGCCGTACGCACGTTCTTCCAGTTATGTGAAAACTGACGCAAGGTGACATCCACTGCTGGAACAGAAGTTGCTGGAAGCGTTTGGAATTCTGGAACTTTAGGGTGGAATCCATAGTTGATGAAGAATGGTGTTGAAGAAGATGAGGAATGGTATTGATTGTTGTGGCTGAACTTGGCCCAAGGAAGGAGTTGAACCCAATCATCTTGGGCGGAAGACACATAAATGCGGAGGAAGGCCTCCAAGTCCTGATTCACCCTCTCAGTTTGACCATTGGTCTGAGGATGGTAAGCTGTAGAAAACTTTAACTTGACTTGGAGGGCTTGACACAAACTTCGCCAAAATTTGGCTCAAATTGTACTCCACGATCAGAGATGATCTCTTCAGGAAGACCGTGAAGACGGAAGATCTCTTGAATAAACACTTGAGCCAACTTGGAAGCTGACGGAAGACCGGTGAGAGGTATGAAATGTGCCATCTTGGTGAACCAGTCAACTACCACCCAGATGGTATTAAACTTGTTGCACATAGGCAGGTCTGTAACAAAGTCCATCGACAAATGGGTCCACGGTCGACGGGGAACAGATAATGGAACCAGTTGCCCTGCAGGCGACTGGCGGGAGACTTTGTGTTGGGCACACTTTGGGCAAGAAGCAATAAACTCCATGACGTCCTTCTTCAGAGTTGGCCACCAATAGGATCTAGAGATAACCTCAAGGGTTTTCTGAATGCCTGTATGTCTGGCAAAATGGGAAGCATGGGCCCAATGCATGAGCTTCTTCCTTAACACCGGCTTCACAAAACTTTTCCCTGGTGGGGGCGTAGAGTCCATCCCTACCATGGAGAATGCCAACGGATTAATAATAGGATGCTTGTCCGCAGACTCCCACTCATTTTCTTGCTCCCATGAGCGGGAAAGGGCATCGGCCTTGCGATTCTGAGAGCCCGGACAGAACTGGAGTTTAAAGTCGAACCTGGAAAAGAAAAGTGCCCATCTGGCCTGACGAGGATTAAGACATTGTGCGCTTTTCAGATATAAAAGATTCTTGTGGTCGGTAAGTATAGAGATTGAATGAGAAGCTCCCTCCAACAGATATCTCCACTCTTCTAGAGCGAGCTTGATGGCTAGCAACTCCTGGTCGCCAATGGCATAGTTGCGCTCAGCTGGGGAGAACTTCCGGGAGAAGAAACTGCAAGGATGTAGATGACCATCTTTAGCCCACTGGGATAGCACCGCTCCTACTCCAACGGAGGAGGCATCCACCTCCAGGATGAAAGGAGAGTCGATGTCGGGCTATTTCAGGACTGGTGCAGAGATGAAGCGTTGCTTTAGAAGATGAAAAGCTTGCGTAGCTTCTTCAGACCACTTGGACGGATTAGCACCCTTCTTGGTCAACGCAGTGATAGGCGCCACAATGGTGGAAAAGTCTCGTATAAACTTTCTGTAGTAATTGGCGAACCCTAAGAACCTCTGGACCCTTTTGAGGGTTAAGGGTATCGGCCAATTCTGGATTGCTTGTAGTTTCTCAGGATCCATCTCTAGTCCGGAACCGGACACAATGTAACCTAGAAACGGAATGGATTTAACTTCAAAAACACATTTCTCCAATTTGCAATAGAGATGATTGACACGGAGATGGTACAGAACCTCCTTTACCCAGAAACGATGTTCCTCTAGATTATTGGCAAAGATGAGGATATCATCTAGATAAACCACGACATGGCAGTATAAGATGTCTCTGGAGATCTCATTCACGAAATGCTGGAAGACAGCTGGAGCGTTGCTCAATCCGAAGGGTATGACGAGGTACTCATAATGTCCATCACGGGTGTTAAAGGCAGTCTTCCACTCGTCACCCTCATGGATCCGGATGAGATTGTAGGCACCCCTCAAATTCAACTTTGTAAAGATGGTTGCTCCGCTAACTCTATCGAAGAGCTCTGTAATCAAGGGTAAAGTATAACGGTTCTTGACGGTAATGTCGTTCAGACCTCTGTAGTCGATGCACGGCCGCAGACCACCGTCTTTCTTCTTAACGAAGAAGAAGCCTGTGCCAGCTGGAGAAGAAGAAGGTCGGATAAAACCTTTCGCCAGGTTCTCCTTGATGTACTCCTCCATTGAGTGCATCTCAGGCAGAGACAACGGATAAGTTCGGCCTCGAGGTGGAACCTTCCCTGGAATGAGATCAATTGGGCAGTCCCATTCTCTATGAGGAGGAAGGATATCAGCAGAAGCTTTACTGAACACATCCGTGTAGTCTTGATATGGAGGAGGTGGAACATCAGACGACCTGGGGGAGGAAGAACAAACAGGAAGTACTTTGGACAAACAAGTCTCAGCACAGGAGGGACCCCATGCTAGTATTTGCGTAGTCGTCCAGTCAATAGATGGATTGTGGAGACGGAGCCATGGAAGGCCCAAAACCACTGGATGTGTGGCTCTTGGAATCACTAGAAAGGAAATAAATTCTGAATGAAGAACTCCTACTCTCAGACGAACTGGTAGAGTCCTCAGAGAAATAACTGCGTCAAAAATCTTACTGCCATCCACGGCAGTCAAGGAAATGGACGAGGAAAGTCTCTCGGTGGGTAGGGACCACCGTTTAACATAAGCTTCGGTTATGAAATTCCCAGCTGCTCCGGAATCAAGGAGGGCAATGACGTTCCTGTAACGTTGAGCAATTTGAAGCGAGACTGGGAGATTACAATCATGAGGAGATGGAGAGGAGTTCATTACTCCTAGCCGGCCCTTTCCTTGGCGAGCTAGGATTTGAAGTTCCCCGGACGTTTGGGACAGGCATTGATAGCGTGAGATGGAGCTGCACAGTAGAGACAGAGAGACTCAGAGAGACGTCTTCAGCGCTCAGCGGGAGATAGACGGGAACTACCAATTTGCATGGACTCATCCTTGGATGGAGATGGTTGACGAGTAGGAGGAGCAGAAGGTTTAGGAACAGATGATCTTCCTCGCTCGGTTGCTCTTTCTCTGAACCGTAGATCAACTTTCGTGCATAGTGAAATTAGCTCATTCAACTTAGAGGGCAAGTCTCTGGTAGCTAACTCATCCTTGATGCGTTCTGATAAGCCATGCCAGAATGCAGCATACAGGGCCTCGTCGTTCCATGCCAGTTCGGATGCCAGGATTTTGAACTGTATAAGATACTGTCCCACAGTACATGTTCCCTGGTGTAAACGGAGAATCTCAAATGAAGCAGAGGTTACCCGGCCTGGCTCGTCGAAGATGCGCCTGAATGTTGCTACAAAGTCAGTATAGGAGGACAGCAGGGGATCAGACTTCTCCCATAAAGGTGATGCCCAGTCAAGGGCTGAGCCACTGAGAAGGGAAATGATATAGGCAATTTTAGTACGGTCACTGGGGAAATTGCCAGGTTGAAGCTCAAAATGGATTTCACATTGGTTGAGAAATCCCCTGCTGAACCTTGGAGATCCGTCAAATTTTGCTGGCGTTGGAAGATGAAGACGTGGAATGGAAATGGGTAAGGTGGGTGGGGTTACAGCTGGTGTCACTGTGGTGGACGCACCGGACGTGCCAGGTCCACGGAGGGTCGTTTGAATCCCATCCAGCCGCGTAGAGAGATCCTGGAGACAACGGATGATGTGGCCTTGTGCAGCCTCCTGATGTTCGAGTCTGGCTGCCAGTTCTTGCATCGGCCTGGCCGCTTGATCCTGGTCTCCGGCTGGATTCATATGGTCAGTGCTTACTGTCACAACTGAGGATTTAGGCTGACAGGAGGAAGCCTCAGTTGTAGGGGCTGAAATGAAATTAAACTTGGGAGGTTTAATCAGACCCCTGGACATGTAAGTGTAGAAGGATTACCCGAAGGTGTGACCATGACAACCATGTTAAAAGTCAATAAAAGTTTTATTAACAGACTCCGTGTAATAACAACAGCATTCACAGTTGATAATAGCAGTGGCAGATAATACAGTTCCTGGATCACTGTAACCATAAAGGTATCACAGAGCACTGGTAGGTTGGAGAACAGGTGTTAAAGTCCTTTGATGGAATAACCTTACCAGGCCTGGCTGTAGTAGTGGAGATAGCCGAGGAACACGCCAGTAGATGTATTAGATGAAGCTGGTAACTGGAATAAACTGTTGTAGTTACTGGATGGAACCAGCCAGGTGGTGAAGACACGGAGTGGATGCTGAATGGAATCAGCCAGGTGATGAAGACACGGAGTGGATGCTGGATGGAACCAGCCAGGTAATGAAGACACGGAGTGGATACTGTAAGATGCTAGGGAGCGTGGAAACAGAAGAGTTGAGAAGTGGTTACCGGTGGTTAGAGGATACTGCTGGTAAGTAGGAATCCGCTGGAACAACACCGGCACTTTAAGGAACTGGAGACTGCTGGAAGCTGACCGCTGGAAGCAGATAGGTAATAGCTGGAAGCTGGAACAGCCACGGAGGACTGCAGAGTCAGGCTGCACCGCAGGATGGAAAGCAGGTGCGGGTCTCTTAGTGGATGCTGGAGACAGGAGCTGGAACCTGGAAAAACAACCACAGGAGAGAGAGACTGGAACAAGGTTTGACACACAAAGCACTGACCATTTCCTGGTTCAGGCACAGGATACTTATACCTGCTGCAGGGCAGGCATTGGCTGACCAATCATGCAGATTCCACAGTGCAGCAGATTGGTGGAGAAAGAACATGTGACTGGAACCAACATGGCTGCACCTATGTTAGTACTTGGAGGGAAAGCCGGTTTGGAAAACCATGTGGAAACATAGCAGCAATGGCGGCGCCGGCCGCAGAGGACAGGAGACGCCAGATTGACAACTGTACACTGAGACACGTGGAGGCCGCGGCAGACATGAAGCACCACTCTGACAACCTGCAAACTATAACACAGGAGCGGCGGCGGAGGCCGCGGAGAATGGGAGACGCCATGCAGGATTCAAACATGGCGCCGCTGTGACAGCGTCTCAGAGTGACAGGAGGGATATGCAGAGTGTAGACACAGATGAGATCCGGCCTTGGAACGCTGAGCCAGCCTCAGGAGACATCTAAAAGGCAAGTAATGGCGTCCAGATACCCGGATCGTGACAAGAGGTAATTTGTCTAAATCTAGGTAGATCTGTTTCCACATTTCTGATATTGCCCATGTGTTCCATAATGCGTGTTTTGACCGTTCTTGTGGTCATACCTACATATGACATCTTGCATGGACATTGGATGCAGTACACAACATTGGATGTTAAGCAGTTAGAGAATTCCTTAACTTTAACTACTGCTCCATCCAGTGGCGTAAGTTCGTCCCAGGTGCCCGGAGGCAAGATAAATGTTGGTGCCCCCCCCTTCCCATGCCGACTCTTTGTAAAACAAATTTGAACCTGATTTACGGTTATGCAGGCAACAAAAATACAAGGAAGCATATCTAGTATGCAAAATGATGTACAGTTGAAAGTCCAGGGAAGAGTCAAACAAATTATGATTTATTAACATGTAACTGAACACGTTATCATTTATATTTAAACAAAGTGAGTTGAACATAGTGATTCATTTTAAAGTCTTCTACACACAAAATATAAATAACCCAGCAATGTAGAGTTGCTCAGAAAGGTTTTTGACGGGCCCTTGAGTCCGCGAAAATGTCAATTAGCTTTTCAGTGTCCACACTATTTAATCATTGGTTCTCTATTGATAAAATTGGGGACCTCAATCGGGTTTCAGACATCGTGCTGCGCAAGTATGTTTTAATGAGCTTCAACTTCGAAAAGCTTCTTTCTGCTGATGCAACCATGATAGGAAGTGTTAAATACAACAGGCTTGCAGTGATCACTTCTGAAAAACTGCTGGACAATTCCGGATGATTGATCAATAGGAACTCACCTAATTCTTTGATAGAATTAAAGGTAGTAAGTTTTACACTTAAGTGTCAATTTAAATAGCACTAACTGGTCAGCAAGCTCATCAGAAATATCTTCAGAATACTGGTTCGTGAGAACCTTTGAGAGCCCGATCAGTTCCTCAACACTCTTCTAAAGAATGATCTTCGGCTGTATGCACATAAACAGTTTGTATGTCTTCTGCATTGCCTGAAACCGGGTTTCCATTTGAGTAATAGTGATGTCGATAACTGCATTAAAAACTTCCACTTGAAAGCGTTTCTCAGCAGACTGTAGCCTAGAATCCCTTGAGAGATCATCGTGGAAGCTTTTGACTTGGCAAATCCGTTTTGATGGAAAGAACATGCATTCTATGCCCCAACTACTTGCTAACTCCTTTGCCAAGGACAACGTAGTTTCCCAGTTGTTACGTAATTCAATCATATCCTGCATATAAGCCTGCAGTAGCACAACAGCAGTGTTTAGATCATGTGACTGTGACTGCATTGTCTTTGATATAATGTCCAGTGGTCCAAGTATCTTTGACAGCAAAATCACTGTTACAACAGTGGAAAAACGTAAAAAATATTTCTTTAGTGACAATGCTTCACATTTTTCCTCACCGTTCTTCCCGGTAAATGACAAGATGGTCAGCAGCTTCATAACATCAAAAAATCTGGTCCGCAGAGCAAGCAAGGCTTGATTCCTGGATGACCAGCGAGTAGGGCAAAGTCGCTTTAGAGTAATTGAGCAGTTGCCTTCCTTTTGTAGACGATGCCACCTACTGATTGCACTGAAGAAGACGTATAGTCTTCGAGCAGATCAAAAAAATGTCTCAAATCCTGTATATGCTTCACTGCATCGTTGATGACCAGATTTAAAGCATGAGCACAACAATGAATATACTGAGCTTTTGGTGCTTTCTGCTTCATCAGAGTCTGGACTCCACCATATGCCCCACTCATGTTGGCTGTCCCATTGTATCCTTGCCCTCTTAACTTCCGAAGTTCTGTGATATTTTTAATTTCTTCCATTATGACTGCTGCCAGATTATCTGCTTTTTGACTTTTTACTTCACTGTATCCCACAAAAGATTTGTTAATTCTCAGAGGGACTGGTATACCATCATGATTCTTCTCAATTGTGACATAACGAAATATCTTGCTCAGTTGGTCTGTCTTTGAAATGTCCATTGTCGTGTCCATAATAACAGAGACAAATGGAGCATGTGCTATTTCAGCTATGATTTGCTGCTTCACATGATTCACACAAACAAATTATTCACAAAAAAGGTGATCTTAATAAGAAATAACATTTAATAACAATTAATCCGGAATTATAGAGATGAAAGAATATAAAAGAAAGGGGAGGCGTATCTGTGTCAACCCATTCAGGATCTCATTTACTCATTTAGATATATAAATGTCAAGGGTGGTCATTCCGAGTTGTTCGCTCTGTAATTTTCTTCGCATCGCAGCGATTTTCCGTTATTTGCGCATGCGCAATGTTCGCACTGCGACTGCGCCAAGTAAATTTGCTATGAAGATTGGTATTTTACTCACGGCATTACAAGGTTTTTTCTTTGTTCTGGAGATCGGAGTGTGATTGACAGGAAGTGGGTGTTTCTGGGCGGAAACTGGCCGTTTTATGGGAGTGATTGAAAAAACGCTACAGTTTCTGGGAAAAACGCAGGACTGGCTGGAGAAACGGAGGAGTGTTTGAGCGAACGCTGGGTGTGTTTGTGACGTCAAACCAGGAACGACAAGCACTGAACTGATCGCACTGGAAGAGTAAGTCTCGAGCTACTCAGAAACTGCACAGAGAAGTCTTTTCGCAATATTGCGAATCTTTCGTTCGCAATTTTGATAAGCTAAGATACACTCCCAGAAGGCGGCGGCTTAGCCTGTGCAAAGCTGCTAAAAGCAGCTTGCGAGCGAACAACTCGGAATGAGGGCCAATGTGTAGTAATATCTATAAGTGCTAGAAGATTATTAATTCTCATAGTATCATAGTGTTTATACTAGTGATGTGCACCGGAAATTTTTTGGGTTTTGTGATTTGGTTTTGGATTCGGTTCCGCGGCCGTGTTTTGGATTCGGACGCATTTTTGCAAAACCTCCCTGAAATTTTTTTGTTGGATTCGGGTGTTTTTAAAAAAACAACAACTCAAAAACAGCTTAAATCATAGAATGTGGGGGTCATTTTGATCCCATAGTATTATTAACCTCAATAACCATAATTTCCACTCATTTTCAGTCTATTCTGAACACCTCACGCCTCATAATATTATTTTTAGTCCTAAAATTTGCACCGAGGTTGCTGGATGACTAAGCTAAGCGACCCAAGTGGCCGACACAAACACCTGGCCCATCTAGGAGTGGCACTGCAGTGTAAGACAGGATGGCAGATTTCAAAAATAGTCCCCAAACAGCACATGATGCATAGAAAAAAAAGAGGTGCACCAAGGTCGCTGGATGGCTAAGCTAAGCGACCCAAGTGGCCGACACAAACACCTGGCCCATCTAGTAGTGGCACTGCAGTGTCAGACAGGATGGCAGATTTAAAAAATAGTCCCCAAACAGCACATGATGCAAAGAAAAAAAGAGGTGCACCAAGGTCGCTGGATGGATAAGCTAAGCGACCCAAGTGGCCGACACAAACACCTGGCCCATCTAGGAGTGGCACTGCAGTGTAAGACAGGATGGCAGATTTCAAAAATAGTCCCCAAACAGCACATGATGCATAGAAAAAAAGAGGTGCACCAAGGTCTCTGGATGGCAAAGCTAAGCGACCCAAGTGGCCGACACAAACACCTGGCCCATCTAGTAGTGGCACTGCAGTGTCAGACAGGATGGCAGATTTAAAAAATAGTCCCCAAACAGCACATGATGCAAAGAAATAAAGAGGTGCACCAAGTTCGCTGGATGGATAAGCTAAGCGACCCAAGTGGCCGACACAAACACCTGGTCCATCTAGGAGTGGCACTGCAGTGTCAGACAGGATGGCCCTTCAAAAAAATAGTCCCCAAACAGCACATGATGCAAAGAAAAATGAAAGAAAAAAGAGGTGCAAGATGGAATTGTCCTTGGGCCCTCTCACCCACCCTTATGTTGTATAAACAGGACATGCACACCTTAACAAACCCATCATTTCAGTGACCGAGTCTGCCACACAACTGTGACTGAAATGACTGGTTGGTTTGGGCCCCCACCAAAAAAGAAGCAATCAATCTCTCCTTGCACAAACTGGCTCTACAGAGGCAAGATGTCCACCTCCTCCTCATCGTCCGATTCCTCACCCCTTTCATTGTGTACATCCCCCTCCTCACAGATTATTAATTTGTCCCCACTGGAATCCACCATCTCAGGTCCCTGTGTACTTTCTGGAGGCAATTGCTGGTGAATGTCTCCACGGAGGAATTGATTATAATTCATTTTGATGAACATCATCTTCTCCACATTTTCTGGAAGTAACCTCGAACGCCGATTGCTGACAAGGTGAGCGGCTGCGCTAAACACTCTTTCGGAGTACACACTGGAGGGGGGGCAACTTAGGTAAAATAAAGCCAGTTTGTGCAAGGGCCTCCAAATTGCCTCTTTTTCCTGCCAGTATACGTACGGACTGTCTGACGTGCCTACTTGGATGCGGTCACTCATATAATCCTCCACCATTCTTTCAATGGTGACAGAATCATATGCAGTGACAGTAGACAACATGTCAGTAATCGTTTGCAGGTCCTTCAGTCCGGACCAGATGTCAGCACTCGCTCCAGACTGCCCTGCATTACTGCCAGCGGGTGGGCTTGGAATTATTAGCCTTTTCCTCGCAGCCCCAGTTGCGGGAGAATGTGAAGGAGGAGCTGTTGACGGGTCACGTTCCGCTTGACTTGACAATTTTCTCACCAGCAGGTCTTTGAACCTCTGCAGACTTGTGTCTGCCGGAAAGAGAGATACAACGTAGGTTTTAAATCTAGGATCGAGCACGGTGGCCAAAATGTAGTGCTCTGATTTCAACAGATTGACCACCCGTAAATCCTGGTTAAGCGAATTAAGGGCTCCATCCACAAGTCCCACATGCCTAGCGGAATCGCTCTGTTTTAGCTCCTCCTTCAATGTCTCCAGCTTCTTCTGCAAAAGCCTGATGAGGGGAATGACCTGACTCAGGCTGGCAGTGTGTGAACTGACTTCACGTGTGGCAAGTTCAAAGGGTTGCAGAACCTTGCACAACGTTGAAATCATTCTCCACTGCGCTTGAGTCAGGTGCATTCCCCCTCCTTTGTCTATATCGTAGGCAGATGTATAGGCTTGAATGGCCTTTTGCTGCTCCTCCATCCTCTGAAGCATATAGAGGGTTGAATTCCACCTCGTTACCACCTCTTGCTTCAGATGATGGCAGGGCAGGTTCAGGAGTGTTTGGTGGTGCTCCAGTCTTCAGCACACGGTGGCTGAATGCCGAAAGTGGCCCGCAATTCTTCGGGCCACCGACAGCATCTCTTGCACGCCCCTGTCGTTTTTTAAATAATTCTGCACCACCAAATTCAATGTATGTGCAAAACATGGGACGTGCTGGAATTTGCCCAGATGTAATGCACGCACAATATTGGTGTGCAGTGTCCGATGTCACAAATCCCCAGGAGAGTCCAATTGGGGTAAGCCATTCTGCCTAGAGAAATGGAACCTAGATGGTATTTGGTACCGGCGACACAGTACCTCAATCAAGTTTCTAGTTCCCTGTGAATTAACGGTGGATACCGGAAACACGTTTCTCACCACCCAGGCTGCCAAGGCCTGAGTTATCTGCTTTGCAGCAGGATGACTGCTGTGATATTTCATCTTCCTCGCAAAGGACTGTTGGACAGTCAATTGCTTACTGGAAGTAGTACAAGTGGTCTTCCGACTTCCCCTCTGGGATGACGATCGACTCCCAGCAGCAACAACAGCAGCGCCAGCAGCAGTAGGCGTTACACTCAAGGATGCATCGGAGGAATCCCAGGCAGGAGAGGACTCATCAGACTTGACAGTGACATGGCCTGCAGGACTATTGGCTTTCCTGTGTAAGGAGGAAATTGACACTGAGGGAGTTGGTGGTGTGGTTTGCAGGAGCTTGGTTACAAGAGGAAAGGATTTAGTGGTCAGTGGACTGCTTCCGCTGTCATCCAAAGTTTTTGAACTTGTCACTGACTTCTGATGAATTCGGTCCAGGTGATGTATAATGAAGGATGTTCCTAGGTGGTTCCACGGCTTGACGCCAATTGTCCGCATTTCTGTTGAAATAATCCCACAACGAAGAGGTGATTTTTTTTGTATTTTGACCAGGCATGTCAATGGCCATATTCGTCCCGCGGACAACAGGTGTCTTTCCTGGTGCCTGACTTAAACAAACCGCCTCACCATCAGAATCCTTCTTGTCAATTTCATCCCCAGCGCCAGCAACACCCATATCCTCATCCTGGTGTACTTCAACAGTGACATCTTCAATTTGACTATCAGGAACTAGTCTGCGGGTGCTCCTTCCAGCACTTGCAGGGGGCGTGCAAATGGTGGAAGGCGCAACCTCTTCCCGTCCACTGTTGGGAAGGTCAGGCATTGCAACCGACACAATTGGACTCTCCTTGGGGATTTGTGATTTAGAAGAACGCACAGTTCTTTGCTGTGCTTTTGCCATCTTAACTCTTTTAAGTTTTCTAGCAGGAGGAGGAGTGCTTCCATCCTCAGGTGAAGCTGAACCACTAGCCTTGAACATAGGCCAGGGCCTCAGCCGTTCCTTGCCACTGCGTGTCGTAAATGGGTAATTTTACTGAGCTTTATTTTTTTGGATTTCACATGCTCTGTACTATGACATTGGGCATCGGCCTTGGCAGACGACGTTGATGGCATTTCATCGTCTCGGCCATGACTAGTGGCAGCAGCTTCAGCACGAGGTGGAAGTGGATCTTGATCTTTCCCTATTTTACCCTCCACATTTTTGTTCTCCATTTTTTAATGTGTGGAATTATATGCCAGTAATATATCAATAGCAATGGCCTATTACTATACATAATGCGCACAACTGAAATGCACCACAGGTATGGATGGATAGTATACTTGACGACACAAAGGTAGGTAGAGCAGTGGCCTACTGTACCGTACTGCTATATATTATATACTGGTGGTCAGCAAACTGTGCAAAACTTAAATGCACCACAGGTATGGATGGATAGTATACTTGATGACACAGAGGTAGGTAGAGCAGTGGCCTACTGTACCGTACTGCTATATATTATATACTGGTGGTCAGCAAACTGTGTAAAACTGAAATGCACCACGGGTATGGATGGATAGTATACTTGATGACATAGAGGTAGGTAGAGCAGTGGCCTTTTGTACCGTACTGCTATATAGTATATTCTGGTGGTCAGCAAACTGTGCAAAACTGAAATGCACCACAGGTATGGATGGATAGTATACTTGACGACACATAGGTAGGTAGAGCAGTGGCCTTCTGTACCGTACTGCTATATAGTATATACTGGTGGTCAGCAAACTGTGCAAAACTGAAATGCACCACAGGTATGGATGGATAGTATACTTGACGACACAGAGGTAGGTAGAGCAGTGGCCTACTGTACCGTACTGCTATATATATAGTTATACTGGTGGTCAGCAAACTGTGCAAAACTGAATTGCACCACAGATATGGATGGATAGTATACTTGACGACACAGAGGTAGGTAGAGCAGTGGCCTACTGTACCGTACTGCTATATATTATATACTGGTGGTCAGCAAACTGTGCAAAACTGAAATTCACCACAGGTATGGATGGATAGTATACTTGACGACACTGAGGTAGGTAGAGCAGTGGCCTACTGTACCGTACTGCTATATATTATATACTGGTGGTCAGAAAACTGTGCAAAACTGAAATGCACCACAGGTATGGATGGATAGTATACTTGCCGACACAGAGGTAGGTAGAGCAGTGGCCTTCTGTACCGTACTGCTATATAGTATATACTGGTGGTCAGCAAACTGTGCAAAACTGAAATGCACCACAGGTATGGATGGATAGTATACTTGACGACACAGAGGTAGGTAGAGCAGTGGACTACTGTACCGTACTGCTATATATATATAGTTATACTGGTGGTCAGCTAAATTCTGCACTTTCCTCCTACTATATACTACAATGCAGCACAGATATGGAGCGTTTTTCAGGCAGAGAACGTATAATACTGGTGGTCACTTGTCACTGGTCAGTAAAACTCTGCACTGTCCTCCTACTATATAATACTGCTGGTCCCCAGTCCCCACAATAAAGCAATTAGTACACTGAGCACAGATATTTGCAGCACACTGAGCACAGTCAGATATGGAGCGTTTTTCAGGCAGAAAACGTAGATATTTGCACTTGCAGCACACTGAGCACCGATATTTGCAGCACACTGAGCACAGATATTTGCAGCACAATTTGCTGCCCACTGAACATAGAAACTGAGAGAACGCCAGCCACGTCCTCTCACGATCATCTCCAATGCACGAGTGAAAAATGGCGGCGACGCGCGGCTCCTTATATAGAATACGAATCTCGCGAGAATCCGACTGCGGGATGATGACGTTTGGGCGCGCTCAGGTTAACCGAGCAAGGCGGGAGGATCCGAGTCTGCTCGGACCCGTGCAAAAAAGGGTGAAGTTCGGGGGGGTTCGGATCCCGAGGATCCGAACCCGCTCATCACTAGTTTAAACATCATATGCACGTGTACATGAAACCAAAGCAAAACAAATCAGAAGTGCCTAGCTTTGTGTTAAAGGATTAAAATGAGAAAAATACACATATAGATATAAAAACTTAAAATGTAAAATATTAATGAAATTATTGTTATTAGAAGGGGATGGAGGATTGCTGTGGGGATTGGCTGAAGTGAAGGCACAACATGTGAGAGAACCACAAGTGTGAAAACTAACAACTAGTGAAAGAGTGAGTGACATCTCTATGTGAGGGATGGGATAAAAATTGGGTGGGGAAAATAGAAGACTAGGATAAAAAAATATATAGCCTACCAATATAGAAAAAAGATCAATATAGTAGGATTGAATAAGTGAGGTAAAGCATCCGGATAAAGAAAAATATTGGTTCTTATTGGTGTTAAGGGCATATACAGGGTATTGATATTCAGGACTATTTGATACTATTACTCCAGGAATACACCGTAATTGATATATTCGTTTTCGCCAGAAGGTTTCAAACCCATGTAAAGAACGTGGCAAAAACTGAATGAGGGAGATAGCAGACTAGATTAAAAAAGTATATATCCTACCAATTTAAGATGAGGTATTGAATAGTAGAATTGAATAAATGAGATACAGAGTCCAGGTTTAAGACAATATTATAATGAATCTTCTTGGTGTTCCAGAAAGAATATATGGTATTGACATTCTGGACTATCTAATACTATTACTCCAAAAATACACTGTACTTGATGTATTCGTTAAAGCAAGAAGGTTTCAGACCTCCCAAGAGGAAGGTCCTTTCACTCTCTTTCTTGATCAATTCTCTGCTGAGATCCCTTCCCCTGTTTCCTTAATGGATTCTATCCAATCCAAAGACTCGTATTTCACTAGGTGAGTCTTGGTGTTTGGCATGATAGTGTCTAGCCATTGATGTTTTGCCCGAATCCGTCCGATCTCGGAAGCTAAGCAGTGGTGGGATTGGTCAGTACTTGGATGGGAGACCTCCTGGGAAGACCCAGTTTAGTAGATTCTGGAGTTCCCAGTGTACTCTATGCCTAACACTGAAGGCAGATTCACGTTTTTTTCTGCTCAAAGTGTACCCTGATCTTTCAATGTCTTTAAATCTTCTTGGTGGTGAATTGCTATTAGTCACATACTAAGTATAAATTCTGTTTAAGATTTATATACAAACAGGAGTTATTCAACCCTAATTTTCAATCAATTAGACTTGATTAGCATACCCATAAATCCCTAATCTATCGACCCAGTTGGGGTCTAGATCACCAATGCTGACCCAGTTTGAGTCTTAATTACCCACATTTACATCTGGTCTCCATAATATGGATTTACCTGGAATAGTGGTATAGGAGAGACCTGTGTTGTTAATATTTTAACTTTTGTATATTGTTTATGTGTTTATATGTCTGTTCAGGATATACCAAGTGGAATTACTGTTTTATGGAATAATAAAATTCAATATGTTTTAATTTCATAAATAATCTAGTCTTCATCTGACTATTTCTAAGAGTGCACCCAGAAAAGAGTCTTCTTTAACTTTTGTTGCCTTGTCTAGTATCAGTTGTGACTCAAGGTGCACCACCAATAAAAACACTGATTGGGAATAATTATCCCCACAATTGTTTAATTTTGTTTTTTGAGTAATATCTATAGTATTATAATTTCTTGATCAGTGCAGTTTCTCACAAACCTCTAATGTATAAAAATCACCCTACATTTGGACTAGAGGCTGCATGGCTGAGGATGGACGCTGCTCCTGGCCCACTCCCTTCCAGGTCATGTACATTTAATTACATCTGTCCACTATTTGGATTGATGTTAAGAGCAATCCTTTACTCATTTTTTTATGTCATATAATTTTTTTATATATTGAACTTTTTTTTTTCAACATTGCTTTTTATTGAAAAAATTTCAAATGTAAATGAGAGTACAGAAATAAAAAAAGGGAAGGACATTAAGGAAGCCAGGTACAAATTACCCAAAGAGGCTGAGGCCCACTTAATTAATGTTTCGGTAAAACCAGTATACAGAATATTACTGACTACAGATGTTATACATAACAATTTTACGAATCTGAGTGAGGAAAGCATAAAAGGGAAAGAGCAGTTGGACTGCTATAGATAGTTGAGTGACCCAATTTGTCCCTCTATAGGTTCCAGCCAAACCACTTCATAAGAATGGAGGCTGGAGAATTGGAGTATTTAAGCCTCTGCTGTCTCAAACATATAGTGTTGTTTATGGACCTTGTTCTGAATAGCTGATATGGAAGGTCATTCAGAGGTGTAGCTAGGTGGCATAGTGCCTGGAGCAAGGGTATGTTTTGGCGCCCCCCCTCCCCTGTACTGAATTGGGGACCTAGCCAACATGTGGTGGCATGTTACATTTGAAAATAAACATTATTTAAATCCTAAATTGGCAACAGTGACGGTTCTAGACCTAGTGGAGCTCAGGGCGAAAGTTTCCTTTGGGTGCCCCTTATGTATAAAATAGGGTCAGTGCATGCCGAAGGCTTGCAACAACAATATAGGGGCATGGTAGTCTGGACGGTGTAATGGTTAGCATTACTGTCTCACATCACTGAGGTCATGGGTTCAATTCCCACCATCGCCCAAACTGTGAGGAGTTTGTATATTCGCCCTGTGTTTGCGCAGGTTTCCTCCAGGTACTCTAGTTTCCTCCTACAATACAAAAATATACTGGTAGATTAACTGGCTCCTATGTGGCAGGGACTGATGTGAATGGCGAAATATTCTCTGTACAGCGCTGCAGAATATGTGTGCGCTATATAAATAACTGGTAATAATAAATAATGGTTTCATTGGCAAGGTAGGTGCGTGGCCACAGAATAGAACCAATTCACATTACACTGCACAGTAGTACCCATTATACACATTATTCCACGTACTAGAGCCCCTAAAACATGTTACACTATGTTGAGCCCCTTATACACATAACACCATTGTAGAGCTGTTATTGAAGTAGATGTATTTAACTAATTATAGGCTTAATTTAAATAAATTTAAAACACCATATATGCACCGAGTGCCCTGACCTTACAACCCCCAATTCCTCAATGAAAATTAAGCCCCAAATGTGAACCCCCCCCCCCACACAGACCTGATAACCCCCTAATCTCTGAATGAAAATATTGCCCCAAAACCGACCTTCCCCACAACCCCCGGTCTGATTCTCTCTCAATGCCTCAATGAAAATAATAGTGATGTACACCGGAAATTTTTTGGGTTTTGTGTTTTGGTTTTGGGTTCGGTTCCGCGGCCGTGTTTTGGATTCGGACGCGTTTTGGCAAAACCTCACCGAAATTTTTTTGTCGGATTCGGGTGTGTTTTGGATTCAGGTGTTTTTTTCAAAAAACCCTAAAAAACAGCTTAAATCATAGAATTTGGGGGTCATTTTGATCCCATAGTATTATTAACCTCAATAACCATAATTTCCACTCATTTCCAGTCTATTCTGAACACCTCACACCTCACAATATTATTTTTAGTCCTAAAATTTGCACCAAGGTCGCTGGATGGCTAAGCTAAGCGACACAAGTGGCCGACACAAACACCTGGCCCATCTAGGAGTGGCACTGCAGTGTCAGGCTGGATGGCACTTCAAAAAAATTGTTCTCAAACAGCACATGATGCAAAGAAAAAAAGAGGCGCAATGAGGTAGCTGTGTGACTAAGCTTAAAGCGACCCAAGTGGCCGACACAAACACCTGGCCCATCTAGGAGTGGCACTCCAGTGTCAGACAGGATGGCACTTGAAAAAAATACTCCCCAAACAGCACATGATGCAAAGAAAAAAAGAGGCGCACCAAGGTCGCTGTGTGACTAAGCTAAGTGACACAAGTGGCCGACACAAACACCTGGCCCATCTAGGATTGGCACTGCAGTATCACGCAGGATGGCCCTTCAAAAAAATACTCCCCAAACAGCACATGATGCAAAGAAAAAAAGAGGCGCAATGAGGTAGCTGTGTGACTAAGCTAAGCGACCCTAGTGGCCGACACAAACACCTGGCCCATCTAGGAGTGGCACTGCAGTGTCACGCAGGATGGCCCTTCAAAAAAATACTCCCCAAACAGCACATGACGCAAAGAAAAAAAGAGGCGCAGTGAGGTAGCTGTGTGACTAAGATAAGCGACCCAAGTGGCTGACACAAACACCTGGCCCATCTAGGAGTGGCACTGCAGTGTCAGACAGGATGGCACTTCAAAAAAATTGTCCCCAAACAGCACATGATGCAAAGAAAAATGAAAGAAAAAAGAGGTGCAAGATGGAATTGTCCTTGGGCCCTCCCACCCACCCTTATGTTGTATAAACAGGACATGCACACTTTAACCAACCCATCATTTCAGCGACAGGGTCTGCCACACGACTGTGACTGAAATGACTGGTTGGTTTGGGCCCCCACCAAAAAAGAAGCAATCAATCTCTCCTTGCACAAACTGGCTCTACAGAGGCAAGATGTTCACCTCATCATCATCGTCCGATTCATCACTCCTTTCACTGTGTACATCCCCCTCCTCACAGATTATTAATTCATCCCCACTGAAATCCACCATCTCAGGTCCCCGTGCACTTTCTGGAGGCAATTGCTGCTCGTGAATGTCTCCACGGAGGAATTGATTATAATTCATTTTAATGAACATCATCTTCTCCACATTTTCTGGAAGTAACCTCGTACGCCGATTGCTGACAAGGTGAGCGGCGGCACTAAACACTCTTTCGGAGTACACACTGGAGGGAGGCCAACTTAGGTAGAATAAAGCCAGTTTCTGCAAGGGCCTCCAAATTGCCTCTTTTTCCTGCCAGTATACGTACGGACTGTCTGACGTGCCTACTTGGATGCGGTCACTCATATAATCCTCCACCATTCTTTCAATGGTGAGAGAATCATATGCAGTGACAGTAGACGACATGTCAGTAATCGTTGGCAGGTCCTTCAGTCCGGACCAGATGTCAGCACTCGCTCCAGACTGCCCTGCATCACCGCCAGCGGGTGGGCTCGGAATTCTTAGCCTTTTCCTCGTACCCCCAGTTGTGGGAGAATGTGAAGGAGGAGCTGTTGACGGGTCACGTTCCGCTTGACTTGACAATTTTCTCACCAGCAGGTCTTTGAACCCCTGCAGACTTGTGTCTGCCGGAAAGAGAGATACAACGTAGGTTTTAAATCTAGGATCGAGCACGGTGGCCAAAATGTAGTGCTCTGATTTCAACAGATTGACCACCCGTGAATCCTGGTTAAGCGAATGAAGGGCTCCATCCACAAGTCCCACATGCCTAGCGGAATGGCTCTGTTTTAGCTCCTCCTTCAATGTCTCCAGCTTCTTCTGCAAAAGCCTGATGAGGGGAATGATCTGACTCAGGCTGGCAGTGTCTGAACTGACTTCATGTGTGGCAAGTTCAAAGGGTTGCAGAACCTTGCACAACGTTGAAATCATTCTCCACTGCGCTTGAGACAGGTGCATTCCACCTCCTTTGCCTATATCGTGGCCAGATGTATAGGCTTGAATGGCCTTTTGCTGCTCCTCCATCCTCTGAAGCATATAGAGGGTTGAATTCCCCCTCGTTACCACCTCCTGCTTCAGATGATGGCAGGGCAGGTTCAGGTGTGTTTGGTGGTGCTCCAGTCTTCTGTACGCGGTGCCTGAACGCCGAAAGTGGCCCGCAATTCTTCAGGCCACCGACAGCATCTCTTGCACGCCCCTGTCGTTTTTTAAATAATTCTGCACCACCAAATTCAAGGTATGTGCAAAACATGGGACGTGCTGGAATTTGCCCAGATGTAATGCACGCACAATATTGCTGGCGTTGTCCGATGTCACAAATCCCCAGGAGAGTCCAATTGGGGTAAGCCATTCTGCGATGATCTTCCTCAGTTGCCGTAAGAGGTTTTTAGCTGTGTGCGTATTCTGGAAAGCGGTGATACAAAGCGTAGCCTGCCTAGGAACGAGTTGGCGTTTGCGAGATGCTGCTACTGGTGCCGCCGCTGCTGTTCTTGCAGTGGGAGGCAATACATCTACCCAGTGGGATGTCACAGTCATATAGTCCTGAGTCTGCCCTGCTCCACTTGTCCACATGTCCGTGGTTAAGTGGACATTGGGTACAACTGCATTTTTTAGGACACAGGTGACTCTTTTTCTGAGGTCTGTGTACATTTTCGGTATCGCCTGCCTAGAGAAATGGAACCTAGATGGTATTTGGTACCGGGGACACAGTACCTCAATCAAGTCTATAGTTGGCTCTGAAGTAACGATGGATACCGGAACCACGTTTCTCACCGCCCAGGCTGCCAAGGCCTGAGTTATCTGCTTTGCAGCAGGATGACTGCTGTGATATTTCATCTTCCTCGCAAAGGACTGTTGGACAGTCAATTGCTTACTGAAAGTAGTACAAGTGGTCTTCCGACTTCCCCTCTGGGATGACGATCGACTCCCAGCAGCAACAACAGCAGCGCCAGCAGCAGTAGGCGTTACACTCAAGGATGCATCAGAGGAATCCCAGGCAGGAGAGGACTCGTCAGACTTGCCAGTGACATGGCCTGCAGGACTATTGGCTTTCCTGGGTAAGGAGGAAATTGACACTGAGGGAGTTGGTGGTGTGGTTTGGTTACAAGAGGAAGGGATTTAGTGGTCAGTGGACTGCTTCCACTGTCGCCCAAAGTTTTTGAACTTGTCACTGACTTATTATGAATGCGCTGCAGGTGACGTATAAGTGAGGATGTTCCGAGGTGGTTAACGTCCTTACCCCTACTTATTACAGCTTGACAAAGGCAACACACGGCTTGACACCTGTTGTCCGCATTTGTGTTGAAATAATTCCACACCGAAGAGCTGATTTTTTTTGTATTTTGACCAGGCATGTCAATGGCCATATTCGTCCCACGGACAACAGGTGTCTCCCCGGGTGCCTGACTTAAACAAACCACCTCACCATCAGAATCCTCCTTGTCAATTTCCTCCCCAGCGCCAGCAACACCCATATCCTCATCCTGGTGTACTTCAACACTGACATCTTCAATTTTACTATCAGGAACTGGACTGCGGGTGCTACTTCCAGCACTTGCAGGGGGCGTGCAAATGGTGGAAGGCGCAAGCTCGTCCCGTCCAGTGTTGGGAAGGTCAGGCATCGCAACAGACACAATTGGACTCTCCTTGGGGATTTGTGATTTCGAAGAACGCACAGTTCTTTGCTGTGCTTTTGCCAGCTTAAGTCTTTTCTTTTTTCTAGCGAGAGGATGAGTGCTTCCATCCTCATGTGAAGCTGAACCACTAGCCATGAACATAGGCCAGGGCCTCAGCCGTTCCTTGCCACTCCGTGTCGTAAATGGCATATTGGCAAGTTTACGCTTCTCCTCAGACGCTTTTAATTTTGATTTTTGGGTCATTTTACTGATCTTTTGTGTTTTGGATTTTACATGCTCTGTACTATGACATTGGGCATCGGCCTTGGCAGACGACGTTGATGGCATTTCATCGTCTCGGCCATGACTAGTGGCAGCAGCTTCAGCACGAGGTGGAAGTGGATCTTGATCTTTCCCTATTTTTTTAACCTCCACATTTTTGTTCTCCATATTTTAATGCGCACAACTAAGAGGCACCACAGGTATAAAATGTAAATGGATGGATAGTATACTTTATGGATGACGAGTGACGACACAGAGGTAGGTACAGCAGTGGCCTACCGTACTGCTATATACAGTATAATGGACCTGGTGGACACTGTCAGCAGACTGCGTTTATAGTATAAAGAAAAAAAGACACCACAGGTATACAATGTAGATGGATGGATAGTATACTTATGGACGACGAGTGACGACACAGAGGTAGGTACAGCAGTGGCCTACCGTACTGCTATATACAGTATAATGGACCTGGTGGACACTGTCAGCAGACCGCGTTTATAGTATAAAGAAAAAAAGACACCACAGGTATACAATGTAGATGGATGGATAGTATACTTATGGATGACGAGTGACGACACAGAGGTAGGTACAGCAGTGGCCTACCATACTGCTATATACAGTATAATGGACCTGGTGGACACTGTCAGCAGACTGCGTTTATAGTATAAAGAGAAAAAGACACCACAGGTATACAATGTAGATGGATGGATAGTATACTTATGGACGACGAGTGACGACACAAAGGTAGGTACAGCAGTGGCCTACCGTACTGCTATATACAGTATAATGGACCTAGTGGACACTGTCAGCAGACTGCGTTTATAGTATAAAAAAAAAGACACCACAGGTATACAATGTAGATGGATGGATAGTATACTTATGGACGACGAGTGACGACACAGAGGTAGGTACAGCAGTGGCCTACCGTACTGCTATATACAGTATAATGGACCTGGTGGACACTGTCAGCAGACTGCGTTTATAGTATAAAGAAAAAAAGACACCACAGGTATACAATGTAGATGGATGGATAGTATACTTATGGACGACGAGTGACGACACAGAGGTAGGTACAGCAGTGGCCTACCGTACTGCTATATACAGTATTATGGACCTGGTGGACACTGTCAGCAGACTGCGTTTATAGTATAAAAAAAAAAAGACACCACTGGTATACAATGTAGATGGATGGATAGTATACTTATGGACGACGAGTGACAACACAGAGGTAGGTACAGCAGTGGCCTACCGTACTGCTATATACAGTATAATGAACCTGGTGGATACTGTCAGCAGACTGCGTTTATAGTATAAAAAAAAAAGACACCACAGGTATACAATGTAGATGGATGGATAGTATACTTATGGACGACGAGTGACGACACAGAGGTAGGTACAGCAGTGGCCTACCGTACTGCTATATACAGTATAATGGACCTGGTGGACACTGTCAGCAGACTGCGTTTATAGTATAAAAAAAAAGACACCACAGGAGTGTTTTTCAGGCAGACAAACGTATACTGGTGGTCACTGTCAGCAAAACTGTGCACTGTACTCCTGCTATAGCTGCTCCCCAGTCCCCACAATTAAGCAGTGTGAGCACTCAGCACAGATATATCATGCAGCACTCTGAGCACAGATATGGTATGGAGCGTTTTTTTCAGGCAGAGAACGGATAAAAAACTGGTGGTCACTATTAGCAAAACTCTGCACTGTACTCCTCCTATCAGCTGCTCCCCAATCCTCCCCACAATAAGCTAAGCAATCAGATCAACTGTGTAGTATATAACTATATAAACGGAGAGGACGCCAGCCACGTCCTCTCCCTATCAATCTCAATGCACGTGTGAAAATGGCGGCGACGCGTGGCTGCTTATATAGAATCCGAATCTCGCGAGAATCCGACAGCGGGATGATGACGTTCGGGCGCGCTCGGGTTAGCCGAGTAAGGCGGGAAGGTTCGAACCTGCCTCGGACCCGTGTAAACAAGGTGAAGTTCGGGGGGGTTCGGTTTCCGAGAAACCGAACCCGCTCATCACTAGAAAATAATGCCTCAAATGTTACCCCTCCAGACCTGAACCACCCCCCCCCAAACTCTCAATGACAATATGCACCAAATTGCCCCCTCCACCCGATTTGATAATCCCCCACTGCCTCAGTGAGGGGTATAGAGAAGTGCTGTGGCAGCCTGGCCTGAGAGACAGAGTGAGGTGCTGCAGCTTCTAATGCAGAGAATGGGGCTATAGCAGCAGCAGCTGGATCGGAGTGAGGTGCTGCAGCATCAATGTAGCGAGAAGTGCTGCACCATCTGGGGCAGAGAGAGGTGCTGCAGCATCCGGGGCAGAGAGAGGTGCTGCAGCAGCTGCCGCAGATAGAGGTGCTGCAGCAGCAGCTGTGGCAGAGAGAGGTGCTGTAGCATAAATGTAGAGAGACGTTCTACAGCAGCCAGAGAAGAGAGAGGTTCTGCAGAAGCCGTGGCAGAAAGAGGTGCTGCAGCTTCCAGGAAAGAGAGAAGTGCTGCAGCAACAGGGGCAGAGGGTGATGCTGTAGGACAGAAGTAACTCTGCTGCAAAGCTACAAGCAGACAGGCCTCTGGCCTGTCCTGTTCTCTACCTAGTCTTCAAGTCAGTGTGTGCTCCCTCTGCTTCTTCTCCTCCTGCTCTGCGGCTGCCAGTACAGTGGGCAACAGCGCGCCCTCTAACTTTTTAGGCGCCCGGAGCACGCGCTCCACCGGACCCACCCTCGCTACACCCCTGAGGTCATTGCATCTGATCTCCATGATTGGGCAGTAGCAGCTTTAGTGGCAATCAAGATGTGCCCCAATATATACTTATCCCCTGGGGACAGATGACCCAAATATTAATGTTATAAAGCTACAGCCATATCTGCCGGAATATCTATTCCAATAGCTATGCTAATCATTTGAAACACTTCTATCAAAAGTGGCTGTACACAAGGGGTTCACTACGATATGCCAGCGGTCGGGCTCCCGGCGACCAGCATACCGGCGCCGGGAGCCCGACCGCCGGCTTACCGACAGTGTGGCGAGCGCAAATGAGCCCCTTGCGGGCTCTCTGCGCTCGCCATGCTACGGGCACGGTGGCGCGCTACGCGCGCCACACTATTTTATTCTCCCTGCAGGGGGGTCGTGGACCCCCACGAGGGAGAATAAGTGTCGGTATACTGTGCGCCGGGATCCCGTCAGTCGGCATAATGAAGATCACCCGTACACAAGTACAAACCCAAAATATATGATAAATATCGCCAAACCCCCCACACTTCTTCCAGCAGTATTTAGATATAGAAGGCCAGATTTTATGTTGTCGCTCTGTAGTAAAGTGAGGCCTTCTGAATCAATTTAAAAAACATCTCTGAATGATTGATGCACTTGGATAATTTGAAACAGGTTCTAAAGATAATAGGTCTCACTCTTCTTCCGTTAAGGTCGCTGCTAAATCTCTCTCCCAATTCACTAGGGGGTAATTCAGACCTGATCACTGTGCTGCAAATTATGTCGTCTTGTGATCAGATAGTCGCCGCCCAGGGTGAGTGTAAAGGTGCCCCGTGCAAGTGTGATATCGCATGTGTACGCCGTCCGAAAATGTCCCTCAGTCAGTGGACAGCTGCACATCCGTTCACAACTCACTCACCATCGAATGGTTTTTCCAGTGTGTGTAATCTGTGTGCAGTCCAGGATTTACTCCAACAATGCGAAGAAATCAGGCTGATCGGGGTCCGGAGCTGACGTCACACACCCTCCCTAAAAACGCTTGGGAATGCATGCATTTTTCCGGACACACCTGGTAAATGGTAAATTACCACCCACAAATGGCCTTTTCCTGTCAATCACCTTGCGATCGCCCATGCGATCAAAATTTTTGCACCATCCTATCGCTGCTGTCCATCGTGCATGCGCATTGAGGTGCATATACATGCATAGTCATTCGATAATCTGACGCTGTGCGATCAGGTCTGAATTACCCCCTTAGTTTGCCCTTCTTACTACTTGAGATTTGAAACTGATACCATCAGAAAATAGGGATCCGGTCTGAAGATCGACAGTGTCTAGGTCGACAATGTTTAGGTCGACCACTATAGGTCGACAGTCACTAGGTCGACATGGATGGAAGGTCGACAGGGTTTCTAGGTCGACATGTGCTAGGTCGACAGGTCTAAAGGTCGACATTTATTTTTTCATACTTAACGATCCACGTGGACTACGATTGGAGCGGTAAAGTGTGCCGAGCGAAGCGGTAGCGGAGCGAAGGCACCATGCCCGAAGCATGGCGAGCGAAGCGAGCCATGCGAGGGGACGCGGTGCACTAATTTGGGATCCCGGTCACTCTACGAAGAAAATGACAAAAAAAAAAAATCCTCATGTCGACCTTTAGACCTGTCGACCTAGCACATGTCGACCTAGAAACCCTGTCGACCTTCCATCCATGTCGACCTAGTGACTGTCGACCTATAGTGGTCGACCTAAACATTGTCGACCTAGATACTGTCGATAAAACGAACCACACCCCAGAAAATACCCCCCTTATGTGAGGAAGAATTAAGCCGGGCTTTGATAAATTGTGGGAAATCTGGATTTCTTTAGGTATGAGGGACGAAAAGATTGGAGCCAAGGGGGGGAATGTAATCGGGAGTGAGAATCAAAAAGTGAAAGATTTTGGAAGACTTCTCCTGTTTTTTTAAAGTGCCAATTATTTACATGGCAAAATCAACCTGGTTTTTCCAAGTACATGATTGCCACTTTAAAAAAACAACTCTCTCAAAATTAGAGATGTGCGGTGGGCACTTTTCGTGTTTTTATTTTGGTTCTGGTTCCATGCTCGTGTTTTGGATCTTGATTGGTTTTGCCAAAACCACCCTTTCGGGTTTTGCTTTTGGATCTGGATGATATTTGAAAAAAACATAAATACAGCTAAAATCACAGAATTTGGGGGTAATTTTGATCCTATGGTATTAGTAACCTCAATGACATTCATTTCCACTCATGTCCAGTCTATTCTGAACACCACACACCTCACAATATTGTTTTTAGGCCTAAAGGTGCACCGAGGTTGCTGGATGACTAAGCTAAGCGGCACAAGTGGGCGGCACAAACACCTGGCCCATCTAGAAGCCTCCCCTTCCCATACAGTGTTGTGAAGGTCAGGCCTAGACATCGCAGCCACAGACAGTGCCAGCAACCCTGCATTTCCACAACACCCCTGTAATTTTACAGCATACAAGACAAGGCCAGTGTACATTTATTTTCAATGCACCCCTGTATTTTACAGCATATAGGGCCAGTGTACTTTTATTTTAACAGCAGCACCCCTGTATTTTACAGCATACAGGACAGGGCCAGTGTACTTTTATTTTTACAACAGCACCCCAGAGATTTTACAGCATACAAGACAGGGACATTGTACATTGATTTTCACTGCACCCTTGAATTATTACAGCATACAAGACAGGGCCACTGTACATTTATTTTCATTGCACCCCATCATTTTTGCAGCATACAAGACAGGACCAGTGTACATTTTTTTACTGTACCACAGAACTTTTGCAGCATACAAGACAGGGCCAATGTAGATTTATTTTACTGCACTCCTGAATTTTTACAGCATACAGGGCCAGTGTAATGTTATTTTAACAGCAGCACCCCTGCATTTTTACAGCATACAGAACCAGTGTGCTTTAATTTGAACAACTGCACCCCTGAATTTTTACAGCATACAGGGCCAGTGCAATATTATTTTAAAAGCAGAACCCCTATATTTTTACAGCATACAGGACCAGTGTGCTTTTATTTTAACAACAGAAACACTTGTTCACACTCAAAATGACAAGACTTTATTCGGGCTTCACCCACTCTGTGGAATGCCCTCCCGCGCACAATAAGACTCACCTCTAGTCTCTAAACCTTTAAACGCTCCCTGAAAACTAATCTCTTCAGACAACCCCTAAAAAATTCCAGACCCACCCACATAACCTTCACTGTCTCCTATCTAATTACATCCTCTCTGTACAGGGGTGGTATTCATGTGACCGGTGGTCGGGAGATCAACAGTCACATGACCTCCTCCAGCATCCCGACCCCTCACTATCCCGATGGTCGGCATGCCTACCAACAGGGACTATATTCACTTGTGGGTGTCCACGACACCCATAGAGTGGGAATAGAACCCGTGGCGACCATAGGTCGCCACCGAGCCTGCAAGGGGCTTGCTGCACTCACCCCTCCCCGCCGGGATCCCGGCGTTGGTATGCTGTTGGGATCCTGGCGTCGGTAAGCTGACCGGCGGTCTCCTGACCGCCGGTCAGCCATACTACACCCCTGTATAGTACACATAACATCACATATCTTGTCTTTCTTTACTCTCACACTCTCCTGACACTTGGCCAACATTGCGGGGTGATCATATCATACAACCCAGTAAGAAACTGGCAATCTGGTGGACCATTATGCAATAGGTAGCATCTACTGTATCCTTGTGTATCAATGCCTATTTCCCTATAGATTGTATGCTTGCGAGCAGGGCCTTCCTACCTCTATGTCTGTATGCTTTTACCCAGTTTTGTTCTATAACTGTTGTTCTAATTGTAAAGCGCAACTGAATATGCTGCGCTATATAAGAAACTGCTAATAAATAAATAAATAATAAACAATTAAATCAGTTTTACCACATCCTCTGCTCTAATCTCCACAATTTTGGAGTTCGAGGAGGGCAGGAGCTGCGTGTGAAGGGGAGGGAGGGAAAATACTATATACTGTATGCACGGGTCTGCAGTCTCTGGAAATGTGGGTTATGTGTAACCTAAATCCAGGGCCACCCCTGCCAGCAGCTGTGGTGTCCCTAGTAAAAATGCTACTGGCTGCTGCTTGGCTGGACTAGCCCACCTGGCCATCAGCCCTTATGGCATTTGCCAAACTGCTAGATAATCAATCCAGCCCTGCCACCAGCAATAACACTGATTGCAATAAGATTCAGCGCAACACTACCTATTCAATTAGTAGATAATGGATTCAAATATTTTTGTATCTTCCGTCCTGCTATATGAATGTGTTTTTCTTTATATACTACTTTTCTTTCATAAATTATATCATTTTCAAACTTTAAAAAAATATATTTTTTGCCTTAGTAGAAGTAGAAGCAGAAATCTGGTGATCTTTGTGGCAGTGTGAGTGTTACGTTATTGACTAATTAAAAAAATTCACATATTTAAATGCAATTCGTATATAGGGGTAATTCATCGTAGCAGCAAATTTGTTAGCAGTTGGGCAAAACCAGGGCTGCGTAGCGATCATTTTAAAAAATGGCAAAACTACGCATGAGTATGGCCGCAATGCGCACGCGCAGCATACGGGTACAAAGAGCATCGTTGTTGTGCATTGCTTCTAGCGACGATTCCATTTGCACAGCCAATCGCAAGGAGACTGACAGGAAGTGGGAATTTATGGGTGTCAACTGACCGTTTTCTGGGTGTGTTTGGAAAAATGCAGGCATTTGCAGGGCGGGTATCTGACGTCAATTCCGGAACCTTCGTCGCAGCAATCATCGCGCAGAATAAGTAACTACAGGGCTGGTCTTGTTTTTCACAAAATGTTTTTGTACCGCTCGGCTGCACAGGCGTTCGCACTCCTGCAAAGTGAAAATACACTCCCCCGTGGGCGGCGACTATGCGTTTGCACGGCTGCTAAAAGTAGGTAGCGAGCGATCAACTCAGAATGAGGGCCCATGTGCACTGCAGGGGGGGCAGATATAACATTTGCAGAGAGAGTTAGATTTGGGTGGGTTATTTTGTTTCTGTGCAGGGTAAATACTGGCTGCTTTATTTTTACACTGCAATTTAGTTTTCAGATTGAACACACCACACCCAAATCTAGCTCTCTCTGCACACAGTGCCGGGGCTATCCGCTCAGCAAGGTCTGCAAAGCAGGGAGGCGCCGTGGCAGAGAGGCGCTGTCCCTACTCTGCAACCTCGCTGATGTGATCTGTCGCTGCCGGTTGCTTAGCCTGTCACATTGTGTGACAGCCAGCAGCGGCGCCGGCATCATGAAGCGCGCAGCCCGCCTCCCCAGCTCTCTGCATCCTTCCTAATTAGGCACCATCAAGGGGTGGTCCAGGTATGTACTAGTGATGAGCGGGTTCGGTTCCTCGAAATCCGAACCCCCCCGAACTTCAGCCTTTTTACACGGATCCGAGGCAGACTCGGATCTTCCCGCCTTGCTCGGCTAACCCGAGCGCGCCCGAACGTCATCATCCCACTGTCGGATTCTCGCGAGGCTCGTATTCTATCGCGAGACTCGGATTCTATATAAGGAGCCGCGCGTCGCCGCCATTTTCACACGTGCATTGAGATTCATAGGGAGAGGACGTGGCTGGCGTCCTCTCCATTTAGATTAGAAGAGAGAGAGTGAGACACTTGATTTACTGGAGCTTAGGAGTACTCAGAGAGTGCAGAGTTTACTAGTGACTGACCAGTGACCACCAGTGCAGTTTTTTTATTATATTATTATTTAATATAATCCGTTCTCTGCCTGAAAAAAAATGATACACAGTGACACAGTAACAGTATACCATATCTGTGCTCAGCCTCAGTGTGCTGCATCATCTATGTATATCTGACTGTGCTGAGTGCTCAGTGCTCACACAGCTTAATTGTGGGGGAGACTGGGGAGCAGTTATAGCAGGAGTACATATTATTTAACAGTGCACACTTTTGCTGCCAGAGTGCCACTGCCAGTGTGACTGACCAGTGACCACTGTCTGACCACCAGTATATTGTGATTGTCTGCCTGAAAAAGTTAAACACTCGTCGTGTGGTGTTTTTATTCTATAAACGCATTCTGCTGACAGTGTCCAGCAGGTCCGTCATTAATTATATAATATATACCTGTCCGGCTGCAGTAGTGATATATATATATATTTTTTATATCATTATCATCCAGTCTATATTAGCAGCAGACGCAGTATGGTAGTCCACGGCTGTAGCTACCTCTGTGTCGGCAGTCGCTCGTCCATCCATAATTGTATACCACCTACCTGTGGTGTTTTTTTTTTTCTATCTTCTTGATACTAGTAGCTTACTTTAGGAGTCTGCAGTGCTGACAGTGTCCAGCAGGTCCGTCATTATAATATATACCTGTCCGGCTGCAGTAGTGATATATATATATTTTTTATATCATTATCATCCAGTCTATATTAGCAGCAGACGCAGTACGGTAGTCCACGGCTGTAGCTACCTCTGTGTCGGCAGTCGCTCGTCCATCCATAATTGTATACCACCTACCTGTGGTGTTTTTTTTTTTTTTTTTCTATCTTCTTGATACTACTAGTAGCTTACTTTAGGAGTCTGCTGTGCTGCTGACAGTGTCCAGCAGGTCCGTCATTATATAATATATACCTGTCCGGCTGCAGTAGTGATATATATATATTTTTTATATCATTATCATCCAGTCTATATTAGCAGCAGACGCAGTACGGTAGTCCACGGCTGTAGCTACCTCTGTGTCGGCAGTTGCTCGTCCATCCATAATTGTATACCACCTACCTGTGGTGTTTTTTTTTTTCTATCTTCTTGATACTACTAGTAGCTTACTTTAGGAGTCTGCAGTGCTGCTGACAGTGTCCAGCAGGTCCGTCATTATATAATATATACCTGTCCGGCTGCAGTAGTGATATATATATATTTTTTATATCATTATCATCCAGTCTATATTAGCAGCAGACGCAGTACGGTAGTCCACGGCTGTAGCTACCTCTGTGTCGGCAGTCGCTCGTCCATCCATAATTGTATACCACCTACCTGTGGTGTTTTTTTTTTTTTCGTTCTTCTTGATACTACTAGTAGCTTACTTTAGGAGTCTGCAGTGCTGCTGACAGTGTCCAGCAGGTCCGTCATTATATAATATATACCTGTCCGGCTGCAGTAGTGATATATATATATTTTTTATATCATTATCATCCAGTCTATATTAGCAGCAGACGCAGTATGGTAGTCCACGGCTGTAGCTACCTCTGTGTCGGCAGTCGCTCGTCCATCCATAATTGTATACCACCTACCTGTGGTGTTTTTTTTTTTTCTATCTTCTTGATACTAGTAGCTTACTTTAGGAGTCTGCAGTGCTGACAGTGTCCAGCAGGTCCGTCATTATATAATATATACCTGTCCGGCTGCAGTAGTGATATATATATATTTTTTATATCATTATCATCCAGTCTATATTAGCAGCAGACGCAGTACGGTAGTCCACGGCTGTAGCTACCTCTGTGTCGGCAGTCACTCGTCCATCCATAATTGTATACCACCTACCTGTGGTGTTTTTTTTTTCTATCTTCTTGATACTACTAGTAGCTTACTTTAGGAGTCTGCAGTGCTGCTGACAGTGTCCATCAGGTCCGTCATTATATAATATATACCTGTCCGGCTGCAGTAGTGATATATATATATTTTTTATATCATTATCATCCAGTCTATATTAGCAGCAGACGCAGTACGGTAGTCCACGGCTGTAGCTACCTCTGTGTCGGCAGTTGCTCGTCCATCCATAATTGTATACCACCTACCTGTGGTGTTTTTTTTTTCTTCTATCTTCTTGATACTACTAGTAGCTTACTTTAGGAGTCTGCAGTGCTGCTGACAGTGTCCAGCAGGTCCGTCATTATATAATATATACCTGTCCGGCTGCAGTAGTGATATATATATATATTTTTTATATCATTATCATCCAGTCTATATTAGCAGCAGACGCAGTACGGTAGTCCACGGCTGTAGCTACCTCTGTGTCGGCAGTCGCTCGTCCATCCATAAGTATACTAGTATCCATCCATCTCCATTGTTTACCTGAGGTGCCTTTTAGTTGTGCCTATTAAAATATGGAGAACAAAAATGTTGAGGTTCCAAAAATAGGGAAAGATCAAGATCGACTTCCACCTCGTGCTGAAGCTGCTGCCACTAGTCATGGCCGAGACGATGAAATGCCAGCAACGTCGTCTGCCAAGGCCGATGCCCAATGTCATAGTACAGAGCATGTAAAATCCAAAACACCAAATATCAGTAAAAAAAGGACTCAAAAATCTAAAATAAAATTGTCGGAGGAGAAGCGTAAACTTGCCAATATGCCATTTACCACACGGAGTGGCAAGGAACGGCTGAGGCCCTGGCCTATGTTCATGGCTAGTGGTTCAGCTTCACATGAGGATGGAAGCACTCAGCCTCTCGCTAGAAAAATGAAAAGACTCAAGCTGGCAAAAGCACAGCAAAGAACTGTGCGTTCTTCGAAATCACAAATCCACAAGGAGAGTCCAATTGTGTCGTTTGCGATGCCTGACCTTCCCAACACTGGACGTGAAGAGCATGCGCCTTCCACCATTTGCACGCCCCCTGCAAGTGCTGGAAGGAGCACCTGCAGTCCAGTTCCTGATAGTCAGATTGAAGATGTCAGTGTTGAAGTACACCAGGATGAGGAGGATATGGGTATTGCTGGCGCTGGGGAGGAAATTGACCAGGAGGATTCTGATGGTGAGGTGGTTTGTTTAAGTCAGGCACCCGGGGAGACACCTGTTGTCCGTGGGAGGAATAGGGCCATTGACATGCCTGGTGAAAATACCAAAAAAATCAGCTCTTCGGTGTGGAAGTATTTCAACAGAAATGCGGACAACATTTGTCAAGCCGTGTGTTGCCTTTGTCAAGCTGTAATAAGTAGGGGTAAGGACGTTAACCACCTCGGAACATCCTCCCTTATACGTCACCTGCAGCGCATTCATCATAAGTCAGTGACAAGTTCAAAAACTTTGGGCGACAGCGGAAGCAGTCCACTGACCAGTAAATCCTTTCCTCTTGTAACCAAGCTCACGCAAACCACCCCACCAACTCCCTCAGTGTCAATTTCCTCCTTCCCCAGGAATGCCAATAGTCCTGCAGGCCATGTCACTGGCAATTCTGACGAGTCCTCTCCTGCCTGGGATTCCTCCGATGCATCCTTGCGTGTAACGCCTACTGCTGCTGGCGCTGCTGTTGTTGCTGCTGGGAGTCGATGGTCATCCCAGAGGGGAAGTCGTACTCGTAAGACCACTTTTACTACTTCCACCAAGCAATTGACTGTCCAACAGTCCTTTGCGAGGAAGATGAAATATCACAGCAGTCATCCTGCTGCAAAGCGGATAACTGAGGCCTTGGCATCCTGGGCGGTGAGAAACGTGGTTCCGGTATCCATCATTACTGCAGAGCCAACTAGAGACTTGTTGGAGGTACTGTGTCCCCGGTACCAAATACCATCTAGGTTCCATTTCTCTAGGCAGGCGATACCGAAAATGTACACAGACCTCAGAAAAAGACTCACCAGTGTCCTAAAAAATGCAGTTGTACCCAATGTCCACTTAACCACGGACATGTGGACAAGTGGAGCAGGGCAGGCTCAGGACTATATGACTGTGACAGCCCACTGGGTAGATGTATGGACTCCCGCCGCAAGAACAGCAGCGGCGGCACCAGTAGCAGCATCTCGCAAACGCCAACTCTTTCCTAGGCAGGCTACGCTTTGTATCACCGCTTTCCAGAATACGCACACAGCTAAAAACCTCTTACGGCAACTGAGGAAGATCATCGCAGAATGGCTTACCCCAATTGGACTCTCCTGTGGATTTGTGGCATCGGACAACGCCAGCAATATTGTGTGTGCATTAAATCTGGGCAAATTCCAGCACGTCCCATGTTTTGCACATACCTTGAATTTGGTGGTGCAGAATTATTTAAAAAACGAGAGGGGCGTGCAAGAGATGCTGTCGGTGGCCAGAAGAATTGCGGGACACTTTCGGCGTACAGGCACCACGTACAGAAGACTGGAGCACCACCAAAAACGCCTGAACCTGCCCTGCCATCATCTGAAGCAAGAAGTGGTAACGAGGTGGAATTCAACCCTCTATATGCTTCAGAGGTTGGAGGAGCAGCAAAAGGCCATTCAAGCCTATACAACTGAACACGATATAGGAGGTGGAATGCACCTGTCTCAAGCGCAGTGGAGAATGATTTCAACGTTGTGCAAGGTTCTGCAACCTTTTGAACTTGCCACACGTGAAGTCAGTTCAGACACTGCCAGCCTGAGTCAGGTCATTCCCCTCATCAGGCTTTTGCAGAAGAAGCTGGAGACATTGAAGGAGGAGCTAACACAGAGCGATTCCGCTAGGCATGTGGGACTTGTGGATGGAGCCCTTAATTCGCTTAACAAGGATTCACGGGTGGTCAATCTGTTGAAATCAGAGCACTACATTTTGGCCACCGTGCTCGATCCTAGATTTAAAACCTACCTTGGATCTCTCTTTCCGGCAGACACAAGTCTGCTGGGGTTCAAAGAACTGCTGGTGACAAAATTGTCAAGTCAAGCGGAACGCGACCTGTCAACATCTCCTCCTTCACATTCTCCCGCAACTGTGGGTGCGAGGAAAAGGCTCAGAATTCCGAGCCCACCCGCTGGCGGTGATGCAGGGCAGTCTGGAGCGACTGCTGATGCTGACATCTGGTCCGGACTGAAGGACCTGACAACGATTACGGACATGTCGTCTACTGTCACTGCATATGATTCTCTCCCCATTGAAAGAATGGTGGAGGATTATATGAGTGACCGCATCCAAGTAGGCACGTCAGACAGTCCGTACTTATACTGGCAGGAAAAAGAGGCAATTTGGAGGCCCTTGCACAAACTGGCTTTATTCTACCTAAGTTGCCCTCCCACAAGTGTGTACTCCGAAAGAGTGTTTAGTGCCGCCGCTCACCTTGTCAGCAATCGGCGTACGAGGTTACATCCAGAAAATGTGGAGAAGATGATGTTCATTAAAATGAATTATAATCAATTCCTCCGTGGAGACATTGACCAGCAGCAATTGCCTCCACAAAGTACACAGGGAGCTGAGATGGTGGATTCCAGTGGGGACGAATTGATAATCTGTGAGGAGGGGGATGTACACGGTGATATATCGGAGGATGATGATGAGGTGGACATCTTGCCTCTGTAGAGCCAGTTTGTGCAAGGAGAAATTAATTGCTTCTTTTTTGGTGGGGGTCCAAACCAACCCGTCATTTCAGTCACAGTCGTGTGGCAGACCCTGTCACTGAAATGATGGGTTGGTTAAAGTGTGCATGTCCTGTTTATACAACATAAGGGTGGGTGGGAGGGCCCAAGGACAATTCCATCTTGCACCTCTTTTTTCTTTCATTTTTCTTTGCGTCATGTGCTGTTTGGGGAGGGTTTTTTGGAAGGGACATCCTGCGTGACACTGCAGTGCCACTCCTAGATGGGCCCGGTGTTTGTGTCGGCCACTAGGGTCGCTTAGCTTAGTCATCCAGCAACCTCGGTGCAAATTTTAGGACTAAAAATAATATTGTGAGGTGTGAGGTGTTCAGAATAGACTGAAAATGAGTGGAAATAATGGTTATTGAGGTTAATAATACTTTGGGATCAAAATGACCCCCAAATTCTATGATTTAAGCTGTTTTTTAGGGTTTTTTGAAAAAAAAAAACAAATCCAAAACACACCCGAATCCGACAAAAAAAATTCGGTGAGGTTTTGCCAAAACGCGTTCGAACCCAAAACACGGCCGCGGAACCGAACACAAAACCAAAACACAAAACCCGAAAAATTTCCGGTGCTTATCACTAGGTACCAGACCACCTGTTACTCATATCTCCATACATGAAATAATCAGTGTCCACCGTAGCCGCCCACTTACTGAATCCAGGAACACAGCAGTGCACCAGCAGTCAGAGTCCCGTCCTGAGATCCGTCTCCGCTGTGGCCTGTTTACATCAAAGGGACAGATAGCTGCAGCGCACAATCACCAAACAGCTGCCTCTTCCTGAAGAAGACGAGAAATTGCTTAAGCATATATTAGGTAAGTGACAGGGGCTCTCTGTATGGTCTGTATATGAAGTTTGTGAGGAACCCCACACTCAGATTCACTGAGCATTTGTTTATTTTAATGTTTTTTTTTATATATTACATATATATATATATATATATATTTACACATAATTTGAAATAAAATTCAGAAGGTGTATGTCAGAAGTATGTATTGTATACACACGCCCTCATGCTCCCTCTAACTCCCCGCCAGCGTCCCTGCCCTTACACTTCACCTTACTCACCATCAGCTTCCCTGCCCTCACGCTCCCTCTAACTCCCTGCCAGCGTCCCTGCCATTACATTTCCTCTAAGTTCCCGTCAGTGTCCCTGCCCTCACGGTCCCCCTAATTCCTTGTCAGCATTCCTGCCCTCACCCTCCCTCTAACTCCTGGTCAGTGTCCCTGCCCTCACGCTCCCCCTAACTCCTCGTTAGCATCCCTGCCTTCACCCTCCCTCTATCTTCCCCTTAGCATCCCTGCTCTCACCCTTCCTCTAACTCCCCACCATCATTCCTGCCCTCACGCTCCCTCTTACTCCCTGTCAGCGTCCCTGCCTTCACCCTCCTTCTAACTTCCCATCAGCATTCCTGCCCTCAAACCCCCCCCCCCCAACTCCCCGACAATATCCCTGCCCTCAACCTAACTCTCGCTCTAACTCACGGTCAGCATCACTGCCCTCATGCTCCCTCTAACTCCCACTCAGCATCACTGCCCTCAACCTCCCTCTAACTCCATGTCAGTGTCCCTGCCCTCACGCTCCCCTTATCTCCCCGTTAGCGTCCCTTCCTTCACCCTTCCTCTATCTCCCCCTCAGCATCACTGCCCTCACCCTCCCTCTAACTACCCACCAGCGTTCCTGCTCTCACGCCCTCTTACTCAATGTCAGCATCCCTACCTTCACCCTCCTTCTATCTTCCCGTCAGCATCCCTGGCCTCACCCTTCCTCTAAATTCCCGTCACCATCCCTTGCCTCACCCTCACTCTCCCTCTAACTCCCAATCAGCCTCCCTGCCCTAACACTTCCTATAACTCCGAATAGTGTCCCTGCCCTCACCCTCCCTCTTACTTCTCATCAGTGTCCCTGGCTTCACCCTCCTTCTACCTCCCCATCTGTCACTCCCTGTCAGCGTCACTTCCCTCAACCTCCAACTCCCCATCAGCATTACTGTCCTCAGCCTCTCTCTCCTTCTAACTCCCGCTCAGCCTCACTGCCGTCACCCTCCCTCTAACTCCCCATCTGTGTCCCTGGCCTCACCCTCCCTCTACCTCCCCATCTGTGTCCCTGGCCTCACCCTCCCTCTAACTCCCCATCTGTGTCCCTGGCCTCACCCTCCCTCTAACTCCCCATCTGTGTCCCTGGCCTCACCCTCCCTCTAACTCCCCATCTGTGTCCCTGGCCTCACCCTCCCTCTAACTCCCCATCTGTGTCCCTGGCCTCACCCTCCCTCTAACTCCCCATCTGTGTCCCTGGCCTCACCCTCCCTCTAACTCCCCATCTGTGTCCCTGGCCTCACCCTCCCTCTAACTCCCCATCTGTGTCCCTGGCCTCACCCTCCCTCTAACTCCCCATCTGTGTACCTGGCCTCACCCTCCCTCTAACTCCCCATCTGTGTCCCTGGCCTCACACTCCCTGTCAGCGTCACTTCCCTCAACCTCCAACTCCCCGTCAGCATTACTGTCCTCAGCCTCTCTCTCCTTCTAACTCCCGCTCAGCCTCCCTGCCATCACCCTCCCTCTAACTCCCCATCAGCATTCCTGCCCTCACGCTCCCTCTAGCTCCTCGTCAGCATCCCTGGCCTCACCCTCACTCTCCCTCAAACTCCAGCTCAGCCTCACTGCCCTCACTCTCCCTCTAACTCCCCGTCAGTGTCCCTGGCCTCCCCCTCCCTATAACTTCCCGTCAGCATCTCTGCCGTCACCCTCCCTCTAACTCCCATTCAGCATTCCTGCCCTCACACTCCTTATAGCACTGTCTCTTTATGAGTTAAGGGAGGAAGGGTGCTAAATTATGGTTTGCAGGAGGGCGCCAAACACCCTAGCACTGGCCCTGTCTGCACATGTTACATCTGCACCCCTGCAGTGCACATGATTTTTCTGCTATGATCAGGTCTGAATTACACCCATAGTCAGACTTGTAATTACATAGTTTTTGGGGGGGATTTGATTTATATCCCGTCGGTCGGGATCCTAGTGGTCAAAATGCCGACACCGGGATCTCGAACATTGAAATTGCCGACAGCCTGGA
Organism: Pseudophryne corroboree; assembly: GCF_028390025.1. Classification (NCBI taxonomy): domain Eukaryota; kingdom Metazoa; phylum Chordata; class Amphibia; order Anura; family Myobatrachidae; genus Pseudophryne; species Pseudophryne corroboree. Next base: position 368,824,387 of record NC_086453.1, read on the forward strand.
TGCCGATGAACATGGTCTATTCCCACTCATGGGTGTCCATAGACTGATGGCATTCTGGCAGCCGGGATCCCCGCGGCGGTATTCTGAGCAGTGGTGACAGATGCTGTGCGCATGAGCACAGTGTCTATTCCCCACCAGAGAGGGACAATCGCATGGCCAGCAGTCCACTGAGTAAAACAGGAGACGTGGCTTGTGATCGCTGTCCTTGCTGAGAGGTCACGCCCCATATGCATGAGGCCACGCACCCTATTTCCAGTATGTATCACCTTTGGAGGAAGAGAAGTTGGGAGGAATGTACACAGGTGTACTCATGAGAATGGAGGCTGTTAGGAGGAACAAACAGCTTACACTTAGAGTTTGTATAGTACACAGGACAATGTGGGAAGAACACCTGTATCATAGCTCTCGGTCATGGGCGTAGCTACCATAGGTGCAGGGGATGCGACTGCTATGGGGCCCGAGTTGGTTCTGGGGACCGAGTTGTTTCTGGGGCCTGAGCCTTCTCATGCACCTACTTTAGTTACTGAGTGAGCCCCGGCGCTGGCATCTTTTACCTTTAAGTAAGCTGCTGCACTGCAGCCACACCTGCTCACCCAGCCGCCAGCTCCGCCTCTCCTGAGTATTAATGCTGGGAGGAGGCGTGGCTGAGTCTGCATGGACATCCCTGGACCACGGCCATGCATCCTCCCAACATCTATGAGGAGACACGAGGTGGAGCCGGGCAGGCCGGGAGAGCGGATGAGGCGGCAGTGCAGCCCCACAGGCTGAGTGCTGCGGGAAAGGAGTTTCTATTAGAGATGAGCGGGTTCGGTTCCTCGGAAACCGAACCCGCCCGAACTTCAGTTTTTTTTACACGGGTCCGAGCGACTCGGATCTTCCCGCCTTGCTCGGTTAACCCGAGCGCGCCCGAACGTCATCATCCCGCTGTCGGATTCTCGCGAGGCTCGGATTCTATCGCGAGACTCGGATTCTATATAAGGAGCCGAGCGTTGCCGCCATTTTCACACGTGCATTGAGATTGATAGGGAGAGGACGTGGCTGGCGTCCTCTCCATTTATAGAGAGTGAGACTACTAGAGTAGAGAGAGACACAGTATTATTTACTTTAGTAATTGGGGGGAGCATTAGGAGGAGTACTACTACTTGCTGAAGTGATAGTGTGACTGTATATCTGACTTGTGGGGGAGACAGTGGGGAGCAGTTAGAGTCTGAGAGCAGGAGTACATATTTTAACGTACAGTGCACACTTTTGCTGGCACTCTGCTGCCAGAGTGCCACACTGCCATTGTGACCACACTGACCACCAGTATATATTGTGATTGTCTGCTTAGGAGTACTACTTGCAAGTTGCTGATAGTGTGATCAGTGACCTGACCACCAGTTTAATTAATCACCACCAGTTTAATATATATATATATATATATATATATATATATAATTGTATATAATATATATATAATATATATATAATTGTATATGTATACCACCTACCCGTGGTTTTTTTTTAATCTTTCTTCTTGATACATACTACTATAGTAGCTTACTGTAGCAGTCTGCAGTGCTGCTGAGCTGACAGTGTCCAGCAGGTCCGTCATCAGTCATTACATAATAAATATATATACCTGTCCGGCTGCAGTACTAGTGATATTATATATATATATATATTAATGTCATCTCATTATCATCCAGTCTATATTAGCAGCAGACACAGTACGGTAGTCCACGGCTGTAGCTACCTCTGTGTCGGCAGTCGCTGGTCCATCCATAATTGTATACCACCTACCCGTGGTTTTTTTTTTCTCTTTCTTCTTAATACATACTACTATAGTAGCTTACTGTAGCAGTCTGCGGTGCTGCTGAGCTGACAGTGTCCAGCAGGTCCGTCATCAGTCATTACATAATATAAATATATATACCTGTCCGGCTGCAGTACTAGTGATATTATATATCTATATATATATATATATTAATTTCATCTCATTATCATCCAGTCTATATTAGCAGCAGACACAGTACGGTAGTCCACGGCTGTAGCTACCTCTGTGTCGGCAGTCGCTGGTCCATCCATAATTGTATACCACCTACCCGTGTTTTTTTTTCTCTCTTTCTTCTTGATACATACAACTACTATAGTAGCTTAATGTAGCAGTCTGCTGTGCTGCTGAGCTGACAGTGTCCAGCAGGTCCGTCATCAGTCATTACATAATATAAATATATATACCTGTCCGGCTGCAGTACTAGTGATATTATATATATATATATATATATATATATATATTAATTTCATCTCATTATCATCCAGTCTATATTAGCAGCAGACACAGTACGGTAGTCCACGGCTGTAGCTACCTCTGTGTCGGCAGTCGCTGGTCCATCCATAATTGTATACCACCTACCCGTGTTTTTTTTTTCTCTTTCTTCTTGATACATACAACTACTATAGTAGCTTACTGTAGCAGTCTGCAGTGCTGCTGAGCTGACAGTGTCCAGCAGGTCCGTCATCAGTCATTACATAATATAAATATATATACCTGTCCGGCTGCAGTACTAGTGATATTATATATATATATATATATTAATTTCATCTCATTATCATCCAGTCTATATTAGCAGCAGACACAGTACGGTAGTCCACGGCTGTAGCTACCTCTGTGTCGGCAGTCGCTGGTCCATCCATAATTGTATACCACCTACCCGTGTTTTTTTTTTTTCTCTTTCTTCTTGATACATACAACTACTATAGTAGCTTACTGTAGCAGTCTGCGGTGCTGCTGAGCTGACAGTGTCCAGCAGGTCCGTCATCAGTCATTACATAATATAAATATATATACCTGTCCGGCTGCAGTACTAGTGATATTATATATATATATATATATATATATATATATATATTAATTTCATCTCATTATCATCCAGTCTATATTAGCAGCAGACACAGTACGGTAGTCCACGGCTGTAGCTACCTCTGTGTCGGCAGTCGCTGGTTCATCCATAATTGTATACCACCTACCCGTGTTTTTTTTTTCTCTTTCTTCTTGATACATACAACTACTATAGTAGCTTACTGTAGCAGTCTGCGGTGCTGCTGAGCTGACAGTGTCCAGCAGGTCCGTCATCAGTCATTACATAATATAAATATATATACCTGTCCGGCTGCAGTACTAGTGATATTATATATATATATATATATTTATATATATATATTAATTTCATCTCATTATCATCCAGTCTATATTAGCAGCAGACACAGTACGGTAGTCCACGGCTGTAGCTACCTCTGTGTTGGCAGTCGCTGGTCCATCCATAATTGTATACCACCTACCCGTGGTTTTTTTTTTCTCTTTCTTCTTGATACATACAACTACTATAGTAGCTTACTGTAGCAGTCTGCGGTGCTGCTGAGCTGACAGTGTCCAGCAGGTCCGTCATCAGTCATTACATAATATAAATATATATACCTGTCCGGCTGCAGTACTAGTGATATTATATATACATATATATTAATTTCATCTCATTATCATCCAGTCTATATTAGCAGCAGACACAGTACGGTAGTCCACGGCTGTAGCTACCTCTGTGTCGGCAGTCGCTGGTCCATCCATAATTGTATACCACCTACCCGTGGTTTTTTTTTTCTCTTTCTTCTTGATACATACTACTATAGTAGCTTACTGTAGCATTCTGCGGTGCTGCTGAGCTGACAGTGTCCAGCAGGTCCGTCATCAGTCATTACATAATAAATATATATACCTGTCCGGCTGCAGTACTAGTGATATTATATATATATATATATATATTAATTTCATCTCATTATCATCCAGTCTATATTAGCAGCAGACACAGTACGGTAGTCCACGGCTGTAGCTACCTCTGTGTCGGCAGTCGCTCGTCCATCCATAAGTATACTAGTATCCATCCATCTCCATTGTTTACCTGAGGTGCCTTTTAGTTGTGCCTATTAAAATATGGAGAACAAAAATGTTGAGGTTCCAAAATTAGGGAAAGATCAAGATCCACTTCCACCTCGTGCTGAAGCTGCTGCCAGTAGTCATGGCCGAGACGATGAAATGCCAGCAACGTCGTCTGCCAAGGCCGATGCCCAATGTCATAGTACAGAGCATGTAAAATCCAAAACACCAAATATCAGTAAAAAAAGGACTCCAAAATCTAAAATAAAATTGTCGGAGGAGAAGCGTAAACTTGCCAATATGCCATTTACCACACGGAGTGGCAAGGAACGGCTGAGGCCCTGGCCTATGTTCATGGCTAGTGGTTCAGCTTCACATGAGGATGGAAGCACTCAGCCTCTCGCTAGAAAAATGAAAAGAGTCAAGCTGGCAAAAGCACCGCAAAGAACTGTGCGTTCTTCGAAATCCCAAATCCACAAGGAGAGTCCAATTGTGTCGGTTGCGATGCCTGACCTTCCCAACACTGGACGTGAAGAGCATGCGCCTTCCACCATTTGCACGCCCCCTGCAAGTGCTGGAAGGAGCACCCGCAGTCCAGTTCCTGATAGTCAGATTGAAGATGTCAGTGTTGAAGTACACCAGGATGAGGAGGATATGGGTGTTGCTGGCGCTGGGGAGGAAATTGACAAGGAGGATTCTGATGGTGAGGTGGTTTGTTTAAGTCAGGCACCCGGGGAGACACCTGTTGTCCGTGGGAGGAATAGGGCCGTTGACATGCCTGGTGAAAATACCAAAAAAATCAGCTCTTCGGTGTGGAAGTATTTCAACAGAAATGCGGACAACATTTGTCAAGCCGTGTGTTGCCTTTGTCAAGCTGTAATAAGTAGGGGTAAGGACGTTAACCACCTCGGAACATCCTCCCTTATACGTCACCTGCAGCGCATTCATAATAAGTCAGTGACAAGTTCAAAAACTTTGGGCGACAGCGGAAGCAGTCCACTGACCAGTAAATCCCTTCCTCTTGTAACCAAGCTCACGCAAACCACCCCACCAACTCCCTCAGTGTCAATTTCCTCCTTCCCCAGGAATGCCAACAGTCCTGCAGGCCATGTCACTGGCAATTCAGACGAGTCCTCTCCTGCCTGTGATTCCTCCGATGCATCCTTGCGTGTAACGCCTACTGCTGCTGGCGCTGCTGTTGTTGCTGCTGGGAGTCGATGGTCATCCCAGAGGGGAAGTCGTAAGCCCACTTTTACTACTTCCACCAAGCAATTGACTGTCCAACAGTCCTTTGCGAGGAAAATGAAATATCACAGCAGTCATCCTGCTGCAAAGCGGATAACTGAGGCCTTGACAACTATGTTGGTGTTAGACGTGCGTCCGGTATCCGCCGTTAGTTCACAGGGAACTAGACAATTTCTTGAGGTAGTGTGCCCCCGTTACCAAATACCATCTAGGTTCCACTTCTCTAGGCAGGCGATACCGAGAATGTACACGGACGTCAGAAAAAGACTCACCAGTGTCCTAAAAAATGCAGTTGTACCCAATGTCCACTTAACCACGGACATGTGGACAAGTGGAGCAGGGCAGGGTCAGGACTATATGACTGTGACAGCCCACTGGGTAGATGTATGGACTCCCGCCGCAAGAACAGCAGCGGCGGCACCAGTAGCAGCATCTCGCAAACGCCAACTCTTTCCTAGGCAGGCTACGCTTTGTATCACCGGTTTCCAGAATACGCACACAGCTGAAAACCTCTTACGGCAACTGAGGAAGATCATCGCGGAATGGCTTACCCCAATTGGACTCTCCTGTGGATTTGTGGCATCGGACAACGCCAGCAATATTGTGTGTGCATTAAATATGGGCAAATTCCAGCACGTCCCATGTTTTGCACATACCTTGAATTTGGTGGTGCAGAATTTTTTAAAAAACGACAGGGGCGTGCAAGAGATGCTGTCGGTGGCCAGAAGAATTGCGGGACACTTTCGGCGTACAGGCACCACGTACAGAAGACTGGAGCACCACCAAAAACGCCTGAACCTGCCCTGCCATCATCTGAAGCAAGAAGTGGTAACGAGGTGGAATTCAACCCTCTATATGCTTCAGAGGTTGGAGGAGCAGCAAAAGGCCATTCAAGCCTATACAATTGAGAACGATATAGGAGGTGGAATGTACCTGTCTCAAGCGCAGTGGAGAATGATTTCAACGTTGTGCAAGGTTCTGCAACCTTTTGAACTTGCCACACGTGAAGTAAGTTCAGACACTGCCAGCCTGAGTCAGGTCATTCCCCTCATCAGGCTTTTGCAGAAGAAGCTGGAGGCATTGAAGGAGGAGCTAAAAGGGAGCGATTCCGCTAGGCATGTGGGACTTGTGGATGGAGCCCTTAATTCGCTTAACAAGGATTCACGGGTGGTCAATCTGTTGAAATCAGAGCACTACATTTTGGCCACCGTGCTCGATCCTAGATTTAAAACCTACCTTGGATCTCTCTTTCCGGCAGACACAAGTCTGCTGGGGTTCAAAGACCTGCTGGTGACAAAATTGTCAAGTCAAGCGGAACGCGACCTGTCAACATCTCCTCCTTCACATTCTCCCGCAACTGGGGGTGCGAGGAAAAGGCTCAGAATTCCGAGCCCACCCGCTGGCGGTGATGCAGGGCAGTCTGGAGCGACTGCTGATGCTGACATCTGGTCCGGACTGAAGGAACTGACAACGATTACGGACATGTCGTCTACTATCACTGCATATGATTCTCTCACCATTGAAAGAATGGTGGAGGATTATATGAGTGACCGCATCCAAGTAGGCACGTCAGACAGTCCGTACTTATACTGGCAGGAAAAAGAGGCAATTTGGAGGCCCTTGCACAAACTGGCTTTATTCTACCTAAGTTGCCCTCCCACAAGTGTGTACTCCGAAAGAGTGTTTAGTGCCGCCGCTCACCTTGTCAGCAATCGGCGTACGAGGTTACTTCCAGAAAATGTGGAGAAGATGATGTTCATTAAAATGAATTATAATCAATTCCTCCGTGGAGACATTGACCAGCAGCAATTGCCTCCACAAAGTACACAGGGAGCTGAGATGGTGGATTCCAGTGGGGACGAATTGATAATCTGTGAGGAGCGGGATGTACACGGTGATATATCGGAGGATGATGATGAGGTGGACATCTTGCCTCTGTAGAGCCAGTTTGTGCAAGGAGAGATTAATTGCTTCTTTTTCGGTGGGGGTCCAAACCAACCCGTCATTTCAGTCACAGTCGTGTGGCAGACCCTGTCACTGAAATGATGGGTTGGTTAAAGTGTGCATGTCCTGTTTATACAACATAAGGGTGGGTGGGAGGGCCCAAGGACAATTCCATCTTGCACCTCTTTTTTCTTTCATTTTTATTTGCGTCATGTGCTGTTTGGGGAGTGTTTTTTGGAAGGGCCATCCTGCGTGACACTGCAGTGCCACTCCTAGATGGGCCAGGTGTTTGTGTCGGCCACTAGGGTCACTTAGCTTACTCACACAGCTACCTCATTGCGCCTCTTTTTTCCTTCTTTGCGTCATGTGCTGTTTGGGGAGTGTTTTTTGGAAGGGCCATCCTGCGTGACACTGCAGTGCCACTCCTAGATGGGCCAGGTGTTTGTGTCGGCCACTAGGGTCGCTTAGCTTACTCACACAGCTACCTCATTGCGCCTCTTTTTTTCTTCTTTGCGTCATGTGCTGTTTGGAGAGTGTTTTTTGGAAGGGCCATCCTGCATGACACTGCAGTGCCACTCCTAGATGGGCCAGGTGTTTGTGTCGGCCACTAGGGTCGCTTAGCTTACTCACACAGCTACCTCATTGCGCCTCTTTTTTTCTTCTTTGCGTCATGTGCTGTTTGGGGAGTGTTTTTTGGAAGGGCCATCCTGCGTGACACTGCAGTGCCACTCCTAGATGGGCCAGGTGTTTGTGTCGGCCACTAGGGTCGCTTAGCTTACTCACACAGCTACCTCATTGCGCCTCTTTTTTTCTTCTTTGCGTCATGTGCTGTTTGGGGAGTGTTTTTTGGAAGGGCCATCCTGCGTGACACTGCAGTGCCACTCCTAGATGGGCCAGGTGTTTGTGTCGGCCACTAGGGTCGCTTAGCTTACTCACACAGCTACCTCATTGCACCTCTTTTTTTCTTCTTTGCGTCATGTGCTGTTTGGGGAGTGTTTTTTGGAAGGGCCATCCTGCGTGACACTGCAGTGCCACTCCTAGATGGGCCAGGTGTTTGTGTCGGCCACTAGGGTCGCTGAGCTTACTCACACAGCTACCTAATTGCGCCTCTTTTTTTCTTCTTTGCGTCATGTGCTGTTTGGGGAGTGTTTTTTGGAAGGGCCATCCTGATTGACACTGCAGTGCCACTCCTAGATGGGCCAGGTGTTTGTGTCGGCCACTAGGGTCGCTGAGCTTACTCACACAGCTACCTCATTGCGCCTCTTTTTTTCTTCTTTGCGTCATGTGCTGTTTGGGGAGTGTTTTTTGGAAGGGCCATCCTGCGTGACACTGCAGTGCCACTCCTAGATGGGCCAGGTGTTTGTGTCGGCCACTAGGGTCGCTTAGCTTAGTCATCCAGCGACCTCGGTGCAAATTTTAGGACTAAAAATAATATTGTGAGGTGTGAGGTATTCAGAATAGACTGAAAATGAGTGGAAATTATGGTTTTTGAGGTTAATAATACTTTGGGATCAAAATGACCCCCAAATTCTATGATTTAAGCTGTTTTTTTAGTGTTTTTTGAAAAAAATACCCGAATCCAAAACACACCCGAATCCGACAAAAAAAATTCGGTGAGGTTTTGCCAAAACGCGGTCGAACCCAAAACACAGCCGCGGAACCGAACCCAAAACCAAAACACAAAACCCGAAAAATTTCAAGTGCACATCTCTAGTTTCTATGGAGTAATCCAAGGGAGGGGGGGGGGCACGCGCGGCGGCAGCAGTGGCGGGGGGCGGGCCTGTTCCGCGGCATGGAAGTATGCTATGGTGCCCCGTCTGGCATAGCTACGCCCCTGCTCTCAGTGGAGTACTATACATAAGGAAATGCAGGGACTGGAAGCATAGATGTTGTGCAGAATAAACAGCAATGCAGAGAATTGCAGACTAGCATTGGAGGAGTTAATACATTCTCGTAGCAGTCTTCAATGCAACACATCATACATCTGGAGCAGAGTGTGACTACACAAAGCATCATACACCTAGAGCAGAGTGTGACTACACAAAGCATCATACACCTAGAGCAGAGTGTGACTACACAAAGCATCACTATCCTGGAGCAGAGTGTGACTACACAAAGCATCATACACCTGGAGCAGAGTGTGACTACACAAAGCATCACACACCTGGAGCAGAGTGTGACTACACAAAGCATCATACAACTGGAGCAGAGTGTGACTACACAAAGCATCACGATCCTGGAGCAGAGTGTGACTACACAAAGCATCATACACCTGGAGCAGAGTGTGACTACACAAAGCATCACACACCTGGAGCAGAGTGTGACTACACAAAGCATCATACAACTGGAGGGGAGTGTGACTACACAAAGCATCACGATCCTGGAGCAGAGTGTGACTACACAAAGCATCATACACCTGGAGCAGAGTGTGACTACACAAAGCATCACGATCCTAGAGCAGAGTGTGACTACACAAAGCATCATACACCTGGAGCAGAGTGTGACTACACAAAGCATCACGATCCTGGAGCAGAGTGTGACTACACAAAGCATCACACACCTGGAGCAGAGTGTGACTACACAAAGCATCATACACCTGGAGCAGAGTGTGACTACACAAAGCATCACACACCTGGAGCAGAGTGTGACTACACAAAGCATCATACACCTGGAGCAGAGTATCTACATAAAGCATCACACACCTATAGCAGAGTGTGACTACACAAAGCATCACGCACCTGGAGCAAAGTTTGACTACACAAAGCATTTTACACCTAGAGCAGAGTGTGACTACACAAAGCATCATGCACCTGTAGCAGAGTGTGACTACATAAAGCATCACACACCTGTAGCAGAGTGTGACTACACAAAGCATCACTCACCTGGAGCAAAGTGTGACTACACAAAGCATCACACACCTGGAGCACAGTGTGACTACACAAAGCATCACACACCTGGAGCACAGTGTGACTACACAAAGCATCATGCACCTGGAGCAGAGTGTGACTACACAAAGCATCACACACCTGTAGCAGAGTGTGACTACACAAAGCATCACGCACCTGGAGCATAGTGTGACTACTAGTGATGAGCGGGTTCGGTTTCCGAGAAACCGAACCCACCCGAGCTTTACCTTTTTTTACACGGGTCCGAGCAGACTCGGATCCTCCCGCCTTGCTCGGCCAACCCGAGCGCGCCCGAACGTCATCATCCCGCTGTCGGATTCTCGCAAGATTCGGATTCTATATAAGCAGCCGCGCGTCGCCGCCATTTTCACACATGCATTGAGATTGATAGGGAGAGGACGTGGCTGGCGTCCTCTCCGTTTATAATTGTAGAAGAGACAGTTGATTGCTTGTTTTATTACTAATTGTGGGGAGGATTGGGGAGCAGCTGTTAGGACTCGGAGTAGAGTGCAGAGTTTTGCTGATAGTGACCACCAGTTTTTTTTTATCCGTTCTCTGCCTGAAAAAAACGCTCCATACCATATCTGTGCTCAGTGTGCTGCATGATATATCTGTGCTGAGTGCTCACACTGCTTAATTGTGGGGACTGGGGAGAAACTATAGCAGGAGTACAGTGCACAGTTTTGCTGACAGTGACCACCAGTATACGTTTGTCGGCCAGAAAAACACTCCTGTGGTGGCTTTTTTTTATACTAGTTTAGCAGTCTGATGACAGTGTCCACCAGGTCCATTATACTGTATATAGCAGTACGGTAGGCCACTGCTGTACCTACCTCTGTGTCGTCAGTCACTCGTCATCCATTAATAATAATAAGTATACTACACATCCATCTACATTGTATACCTGTGGTGGCTTTTTTTCTTTATACTAGTTTAGCAGTTTGCTGACAGTGTCCACCAGGTCCATTTATTATACTGTATATAGCAGTACGGTAGGCCACTGCTGTACCTACCTCTGTGTCGTCACTCGTCGTCCATAAGTATACTATCCATCCATCTACATTGTATACCTGTGGTGGCTTTTTTTCTTTATACTAGTAGTACTAGTTTAGCAGTCTGCTGACAGTGTCCACCAGGTCCATTATACTGTATATAGCAGTACGGTAGGCCACTGCTGTACCTACCTCTGTGTCATCACTCGTCGTCCATAAGTATACTATCCATCCATCTACATTGTATACCTGTGGTGGCTTTTTTTCTTTATACTAGTTTAGCAGTCTGCTGACAGTGTCCACCAGGTCCATTTATTATACTGTATATAGCAGTACGGTAGGCCACTGCTGTACCTACCTCTGTGTCGTCACTCGTCGTCCATAAGTATACTATCCATCCAACCGCATTGTATACCTGTGGTGGCTTTTTTTTTTATACTAGTAGTACTTGTTTAGCAGTCTGCTGACAGTGTCCACCAGGTCCATTATACTGTATATAGCAGTACGGTAGGCCACTGCTGTACCAACCTCTGTGTCGTCACTCATCGTCCATAAGTATACTACCATCCATCTACAGTGTATACCTGTGGTGGCTTTTTTTTTATACTAGTAGTACTAGTTTAGCAGTCTGCTGACAGTGTCCACCAGGTCCATTATACTGTATATAGCAGTACGGTAGGCCACTGCTGTACCTACCTCTGTGTCGTCACTCGTCGTCCATAAGTATACTATCCATCCATCTACATTGTATACCTGTGGTGGCTTTTTTTCTTTATACTAGTTTAGCAGTCTGCTGACAGTGTCCACCAGGTCCATTTATTATACTGTATATAGCAGTACGGTAGGCCACTGCTGTACCTACCTCTGTGTCGTCACTCGTCGTCCATAAGTATACTATCCATCCATCTACATTGTATACCTGTGGTGGATTTTTTTCTTTATACTAGTATTACTAGTTTAGCAGTCTGCTGACAGTGTCCACCAGGTCCATTATACTGTATATAGCAGTACGGTAGGCCACTGCTGTACCTACCTCTGTGTCGTCACTCGTCGTCCATAAGTATACTATCCATCCATCTACATTGTATACCTGTGGTCAGAGGCGGAACTACCGGCAGGGCAAGCAGTGCGTTGCACTGGGGCCCGCCTCTGTCCAGGGGCCCAAGCATGTAATGAGTCAAACTGACTCATTACATGCCGCTGTGCGCTGCGGGCAACCGCTGCCCGCAGCGCACAGCCGCCCACAGAGGAGAAGAGCAGCAGCACGGACGGGGGAAGGAGGAGGACGGAGGTGAAGGAGGGAGCCACAGCAGCGCTTTGTTACTGGTGGAGGCGCTGCTGCTGCTGCCCCTCTGCTTCACTATAGGCTGTATTCCGAGAACAGCCTATAGTGAAGCAGGGGGGCAGCAGCAGCAGCGCCTCCACCAATAACACAGCGCTGCTGAGGCTCCCTCCTCCACCTCGTCTACTGCCCGGGAATCGTCAACTTGCGTCAAGCTGCACGAGGAGCCTGAGCCAGCGGAGAGGGTAAGTATGATTCTACTTTCTATCTTTCTCTTTCTTTCTTTCTTTCTTTCTTTCTTTCTTTCTTTCTTTCTTTCTTTCTTTCTTTCTTTCTTTCTTTCTTTCTTTCTTTCTTTCATTCTTTCTTTCTTTCTTTCTTTCTGTCTCTTTCTTTCTTTATTTCTTTCTGTCTCTTTCTTTCTTTATTTGTTGGGACTGCCTGCCGCTATGTGTAAAAATGGGGGACTGCCTACAGCAATGTGTAAAAAGGGTGGACTGCCTGCCGCTATGTGTAAAAATGGGGGACTGCCTGCCGCAATGTGTAAAAAGGGGGGACTGCCTGCCGCAATGTGTAAAAATGGGGAATCTGCCTGCCGCTATGTGTAAAAATGGGGAATCTGCCTGCCGCAATGTGTAAAAATGGGGAATCTGCCTGCCGCAATGTGTAAAAATGGGGAATCTGCCTGCCGCTATGTGTGAAAAGGGAGAATCTGCCTGCCGTAATGTGTAAAAATGGGGAATCTGCCTGCCGCAATGTGTAAAAACGGGGGACTGCCTGCCGCAACGTGTAAAAAGGGGGAATCTGCCTGCCGTAATGTGTAACAAGGGCACGCTGTCTGACGTAATGTGTAACAAAGGCACGCTGTCTGCCGTAATGTGTAACAAGGGCACGCTGTCTGCCGTAATGTGTAACAAGGGCACGCTGTCTGCCGCTATGTGTAAAAAGTGTACGTTGTCTGCCGTTATGTGTAAAAAGTGTACGCTGTCTGCCGTAATGTGTAAAAAGGGGACGCTGTCTGCCGTAATGTGTAAAAAGGGGGACACTGTCTGCCGTTATGTGTAAAAAGTGTACGCTGTCTGCCGCTATGTTTAACAAGGGCACGCTGTCTGCCGTTATGTGTAAAAAGTGTACGCTGTCTGCCGTAATGTGTAAAAAGTGCACGCTGTCTGCCGCTATGTGTAACAAGGGCACGCTGTCTGCCGTTATGTGTAAAAAGGGGACGCTGTCTGCCGTAATGTATAAAAAGGGGGACGCTGTCTGCCGTAATGTGTAAAAAGGGGACGCTGTCTGCCGTAATGTGTAAAAAGAGGAATCTGTTCGCTGTAAGGTGTAAAAGGGTCTCTACCTGGTGTAGTGGTGCTACTGTGCGGCGTAATTTGAAGAATGGAGACTACTGTGCACCGTTTTAGGAATTGGTATTATTTTGTGGCCACACCCCTTCCCCGCGAAGCCACGCCACTATGTATTTTTGCGCGCGCCTACAGCGCGCACTGCCCCTGTTTTGCATGCAGGGGTGGGGCTCCGATGCCGTTTCTTGCACACAGTGCAAAAATGTCTAGTTACGGCACTGTTGCTAGGTATCCATTTCTCTGGCCCTGAGCAGGTCCCCCTCACCAGATCCTCTCAAGGGGTGAGGGGTGGACTTGGATGGGATGGGGGGGGGGGCAAAGCATTTTGTCGCACCTGAGCCCACCGCTTGCTAGTTCCGCCACTGCCTGTGGTGGCTTTTTTTCTTTATACTAGTAGTACTAGTTTAGCAGTCTGCTGACAGTGTCCACCAGGTCCATTATACTGTATATAGCAGTACGGTAGGCCACTGCTGTACCTACCTCTGTGTCGTCACTCGTCGTCCATAAGTATACTATCCATCCATCTACATTGTATACCTGTGGTGGCTTTTTTTTTTTATACTAGTAGTACTAGTTTAGCAGTCTGCTGACAGTGTCCACCAGGTCCATTATACTGTATATAGCAGTACGGTAGCCCACTGCTGTACCTACCTCTGTGCCGTCACTCGTCGTCCATAAGTATACTACCATCCATCTACATTGTATACCTGTGGTGGCTTTTTTTTTATACTAGTAGTACTAGTTTAGCAGTCTGCTGACAGTGTCCACCAGGTCCATTATACTGTATATAGCAGTGCGGTAGGCCACTGCTGTACCTACCTCTGTGTCGTCACTCGTCGTCCATAAGTATACTACCATCAATCTACATTGTATACCTGTGGTGGCTTTTTTTTTTATACTAGTAGTACTAGTTTAGCAGTCTGCTGACAGTGTCCACCAGGTCCATTATACTGTATATAGCAGTACGGTAGGCCACTGCTGTACCTACCTCTGTGTCGTCACTCGTCATCCATAAGTATAATATCCATCCATCTACATTGTATACCTGTGGTGGCTTTTGTTTTTATACTAGTAGTACTAGTTTAGCAGTCTGCTGACAGTGTCCACCAGGTCCATTATACTGTATATAGCAGTACGGTAGGCCACTGCTGTACCTACCTCTGTGTCGTCACTCGTCGTCCATAAGTATACTATCCATCCATCTACATTGTATACCTGTGGTGGCTTTTTTTCTTTATACTAGTAGTACTAGTTTAGCAGTCTGCTGACAGTGTCCACCAGGTCCATTATACTGTATATAGCAGTATGGTAGGCCACTGCTGTACCAACCTCTGTGTCGTCACTCGTCTATAAGTATACTATCCATCCATCTACATTGTATACCTGTGGTGGCTTTTTTTTTAATACTAGTAGTACTAGTTTAGCAGTCTGCTGACAGTGTCCACCAGGTCCATTATACTGTATATAGCAGTACGGTAGGCCACTGCTGTACCTACCTCTGTGTCGTCACTCGTCGTCCATAAGTATACTATCCATCCATCTACATTGTATACCTGTGGTGGCTTTTTTTCTTTATACTAGTAGTACTAGTTTAGCAGTCTGCTGACAGTGTCCACCAGGTCCATTATACTGTATATAGCAGTACGGTAGGCCACTGCTGTACCTACCTCTGTGTCGTCACTCGTCGTCCATAAGTATACTATCCATC
Source organism: Pseudophryne corroboree (assembly GCF_028390025.1). NCBI lineage: Eukaryota > Metazoa > Chordata > Amphibia > Anura > Myobatrachidae > Pseudophryne > Pseudophryne corroboree. The sequence goes on from NC_086453.1 coordinate 368,839,723, forward strand.
CATCTACATTGTATACCTGTGGTGGCTTTTTTTTTTATACTAGTAGTACTAGTTTATCAGTCTGCTGACAGTGTCCACCAGGTCCATTATACTGTATATAGCAGTACGGTAGGCCACTGCTGTACCTACCTCTGTGTCGTCACTCGTCGTCCATAAGTATACTATCCATCCATCTACATTGTATACCTGTGGTGGCTTTTTTTCTTTATACTAGTTTAGCAGTTTGCTGACAGTGTCCACCAGGTCCATTTATTATACTGTATATAGCAGTACGGTAGGCCATTGCTGTACCTACCTCTGTGTCGTCAGTCACTCGGCATCCATTAATAATAAGTATACTATCCATCCATCTACATTGTATACCTCTGGTGCCTTTTAGTTGTGCGCATTAAAATATGGAGAACAAAAATGTGGAGGTTAAAAAAATAGGGAAAGATCAAGATCCACTTCCACCTCGTGCTGAAGCTGCTGCCACTAGTCATGGCTGAGACGATGAAATGCCATCAACGTCGTCTGCCAAGGCCAATGCCCAATGTCATAGTACAGAGCATGTAAAATCCAAAACACAAAAGATCAGTAAAATGACCCAAAAATCAAAATTAAAAGCGTCTGAGGAGAAGCGTAAACTTGCCAATATGCCATTTACCACACGGAGTGGCAAGGAACGGCTGAGGCCCTGGCCTATGTTCATGGCTAGTGGTTCAGCTTCACATGAGGATGGAAGCACTCATCCTCTCGCTAGAAAAAAAGAAAAGACTTAAGCTGACAAAAGCACAGCAAAGAACTGTGCATTCTTCGAAATCACAAATCCCCAAGGAGAGTCCAATTGTGTCGGTTGCGATGCCTGACCTTCCCAACACTGGACGGGAAGAGCTTGCGCCTTCCACCATTTGCACGCCCCCTGCAAGTGCTGGAAGGAGCACCCGCAGTCCAGTTCCTGATAGTCAAATTGAAGATGTCAGTGTTGAAGTACACCAGGATGAGGATATGGGTGTTGCTGGCGCTGGGGAGGAAATTGACAAGGAGGATTCTGATGGTGAGGTGGTTTGTTTAAGTCAGGCACCCGGGGAGACGCCTGTTGTCCGTGGGAGGAATATGGCCATTGACATGCCTGGTCAAAATACTAAAATATCAGCTCTTCGTGTGGAATTATTTCAACACAAATGCGGACAACAGGTGTCAAGCCGTGTGTTGCCTTTGTCAAGCTGTAATAAGTAGGGGTAAGGACGTTAACCACCTCGGAACATCCTCCCTTATACGTCACCTGCAGCGCATTCATCATAAGTCAGTGACAAGTTCAAAAACTTTGGGCGACAGCGGAAGCAGTCCACTGACCAGTAAATCCCTTCCTCTTGTAACCAAGCTCCTGCAAACCACACCACCAACTCCCTCAGTGTCAATTTCCTCCTTACCCAGGAAAGCCAATAGTCCTGCAGGCCATGTCACTGGCAAGTCTGACGAGTCCTCTCCTGCCTGGGATTCCTCTGATGCATCCTTGAGTGTAACGCCTACTGCTGCTGGCGCTGCTGTTGTTGCTGCTGGGAGTCGATCGTCATCCCAGAGGGGAAGTCGGAAGACCACTTGTACTACTTCCAGTAAGCAATTGACTGTCCAACAGTCCTTTGCGAGGAAGATGAAATATCACAGCAGTCATCCTGCTGCAAAGCGGATAACTGAGGCCTTGGCAGCCTGGGCGGTGAGAAACGTGGTTCCGGTATCCATCGTTAATTCAGAGCCAACTTTAGACTTGATTGAAGTACTGTGTCCCCGGTACCAAATACCATCTAGGTTCCATTTCTTTAGGCAGGCGATACCGAAAATGTACACAGACCTCAGAAAAAGACTCACCAGTGTCCTAAAAAATGCAGTTGTACCCAATGTCCACTTAACCACGGACATGTGGACAAGTGGAGCAGGGCAGACTCAGGACTATATGACTGTGACAGCCCACTGGGTAGATGTATTGCCTCCCGCTGCAAGAACAGCAGCGGCGGCACCAGTAGCAGCATCTCGCAAACGCCAAATCGTTCCTAGGCAGGCTACGCTTTGTATCACCGCTTTCCAGAATATGCACACAGCTGAAAACTTCTTACGGCAACTGAGGAAGATCATCGCAGAATGGCTTACCCCAATTGGACTCTCCTGGGGATTTGTGACATCGGACAACGCCAGCAATACTGTGCGTGCATTACATCTGGGCAAATTCCTGCACGTCCCATGTTTTGCACATACCTTGAATTTGGTGGTGCAGAATTATTTAAAAAACGACAGGGGCGTGCAAGAGATGCTGTCGGTGGCCCGAAGAATTGCGGGCCACTTTCGGCGTTCAGGCACCGCGTACAGAAGACTGGAGCACCACCAAAAATACCTGAACCTGCCCTGCCATCATCTGAAGCAGGAGGTGGTAACGAGGTGGAATTCAACCCTCTATATGCTTCAGAGGATGGAGGAGCAGCAAAAGGCCATTCAAGCCTATACATCTGGCCACGATATAGGCAAAGGAGGTGGAATGTACCTGTCTCAAGCGCAGTGGAGAATGATTTCAACGTTGTGCAAGGTTCTGCAACCCTTTGAACTTGCCACACGTGAAGTCAGTTCAGACACTGCCAGCCTGAGTCAGGTCATTCCCCTCATCAGGCTTTTGCAGAAGAAGCTGGAGACATTGAAGGAGGAGCTAAAACAGAGCCATTCCGCTAGGCATGTGGGACTTGTGGATGGAGCCCTTCATTCGCTTAACCAGGATTCACGGGTGGTCAATCTGTTGAAATCAGAGCACTACATTTTGGCCACCGTGCTCGATCCTAGATTTAAAACCTACGTTGTATCTCTCTTTCCGGCAGACACAAGTCTGCAGGGGTTCAAAGACCTGTTGGTGAGAAAATTGTCAAGTCAAGCGGAACGTGACCCGTCAACAGCTCCTCCTTCACATTCTCCCGCAACTGGGGGTGCGAGGAAAAGGCTAAGAATTCCGAGCCCACCCGCTGGCGGTGATGCAGGGCAGTCTGGAGCGAGTGCTGACATCTGGTCCGGACTGAAGGACCTGCCAACGATTACTGACATGTCGTCTACTGTCACTGCATATGATTCTCTCACCATTGAAAGAATGGTGGAGGATTATATGAGTGACCGCATCCAAGTAGGCACGTCAGACAGTCCGTACGTATACTGGCAGGAAAAAGAGGCAATTTGGAGGCCCTTGCAGAAACTGGCTTTATTCTACCTAAGTTGCCCTCCCTCCAGTGTGTACTCCGAAAGAGTGTTTAGTGCAGCTGCTCACCTTGTCAGCAATCAGCGTACGAGGTTACTTCCAGAAAATGTGGAGAAGATGATGTTCATTAAAATGAATTATAATCAATTCCTCCGTGGAGACATTCACCAGCAGCAATTGCCTCCAGAAAGTTCACGGGGACCTGAGATGGTGGATTCCAGTGGGGACAAATTAATAATCTGTGAGGAGGGGGATGTACACAGTGAAAGGGGTGATGAATCGGACGATGAGGAGGAAGTGGACATCTTGCCTCTGTAGAGCCAGTTTGTACAAGGAGAGATTGATTGCTTCTTTTTTGGTGGGGGCCCAAAACCAACCAGTCATTTCAGTCACAGTCGTGTGGCAGACCCTGTCACTGAAATGATGTGTTCGTTAAAGTGTGCATGTCCTGTTTATATAACATAAGGGTGGGTGGGAGGGCCCAAGGACAATTCCATCTTGCACCTCTTTTTTCTTTCATTTTTCTTTGCATCATGTGCTGTTTGGGGAGTATTTTTTTGAAGGGCCATCCTGCGTGACACTGCAGTGACACTCCTAGATGGGCCAGGTGTTTGTGTCGGCCACTTTTTGTCGCTTAGCTTAGTCACACAGCGACCTTGGTGCGCCTCTTTTTTTCTTTGCATCATGTGCTGTTTGGGGAGTATTTTATGAAGTGCCATCCTGTCTGACACTGCAGTGCCACTCCTAGATGGGCCAGGTGTTTGTGTCGGCCACTTGGGTCGCTTAGCTTAGTCACACAGCTACCTCATTGCGCCTCTTTTTTTCTTTGCATCATGTGCTGTTTGGGGAGTATTTTTTTGAAGTGCCATCCTGCGTGACACTGCAGTGCCACTCCTAGATGGGCCAGGTGTTTTTGTCGGCCACTTGTGTCGCTTAGCTTAGTCACACAGCGACCTTGGTGCGCCTCTTTTTTTCTTTGCATCATGTGCTGTTTGGGGAGTATTTTTTTGAAGTGCCATCCTGTCTGACACTGCAGTGCCACTACTAGATGGGCCAGGTGTTTGTGTTGGCCACTTGGGTCGCTTAGCTTAGTCACACAGCTACCTCATTGCGCCTCTTTTTTTCTTTGCATCATGTGCTGTTTGGGGACAATTTTTTTGAAGGGCCATCCTGTCTGACACTGCAGTGCCACTCCTAGATGGGCCAGGTGTTTGTGTCGGCCACTTGGGTCGCTTAGCTTAGCCATCCAGCGACCTCGGTGCAAATTTTAGAACTACAAATAATATTGTGAGATGTGAGGTGTTCAGAATAGACTGAAAATGAGTGGAAATTATGATTATTGAGGTTAATAATACTATGGGATCAAAATGACCCCCAAATTCTATGATTTAAGCTGTTTTTTAGGGTTTTTTGAAAAAAACACCCGAATCCAAAACACACCCGAATTCGACAAAAAAATGTCGGTGAGCTTTTGCCAAAACACGTCCGAACCCAAAACACGGCCGCGGAACCGAACCCAAAACCAACACACAAAACCCGAAAAATTTCCGGTGCACATCACTAGTGACTACACAAAGCATCACACACCTGGAGCACAGTGTGACTACAGAAAGCATCATGCACCTGGAGCAGAGTGTGACTACACAGGGCATCACATACCTGGAGTAGAGTATAAACACACAACGCATCACAAACCCAGAGCAGAGTGTGACCACACAAAGCATCACGCACCTGGAGCAGAGTGTGAATACACAAAGCATCACACACCTGGAGCAGAGTGTGACTAAACAAAGCATCAAACACCTGCAGCACAGTGTGACTACACAAAGCATCACACACCTGAAGCAGAGCGTGACTACACAAAGCATCATGCACCTGGAGCAGAGTGTGAATACACAAAGCATCACACACCTGGAGCAAAGTGTGACTACACAAAGCATCACACACCTGGAGCAGAGTGTGACTACACAAAGCATCACGCACCAGGAGCAAAGTGTGACTACACAAAGCATCACACACCTGCAGCACAGTGTGACTACACAATCATCATGCACATGGAGCAGAGTGTGACTACACAAAGCATCATGCACCTGGAGCAGAGTGTGAATACACAAAGCATCACACACCTGGAGCAGAGTGTGACTGCACAAAGCATCACACACCTGGAGCAGAGTGTGACTACACAAAGCATCACGCACCAGGAGCAAAGTGTGACTACACAAAGCATCACACACCTGCAGCACAGTGTGACTACACAAAGCATCACACACCTGGAGCACAGTGTGACTACACAAAGCATCACACACCTTGAGCACAGTGTGACTACACAAAGCATCATGCACCTGGAGCAGAGTGTGACTACACAAGGCATCACATACCTGGAGTAGAGTATAAACACACAACGCATCACAAACCCAGAGCAGAGTGTGACCACACAAAGCATCACTCACCTGGAGCAGAGTGTGAATACACAAAGCATCACGATCCTGGAGCACAGTGTGACTACACAAAGCATCACACACCTGGAGCAGAGTGTGACTGCACAAAGCATCGTACACCTGGAGCAGAGTGTGAATACACAAAGCATCACACACCTGGAGCAGAGTGTGACTACACAAAGCATCACGCACCTGGAGCAGAGTGTGACTACACAAAGCATCATGCACCTGGAGCAGAGTGTGACTACACAAAGCATCATGCACCTGGAGCAGAGTGTGAATACACAAAGCATCACACACCTGGAGCAGAGTGTGACTACACAAAGCATCACGCACCTGGAGCAAAGTGTGACTACACAAAGCATCACACACCTGGAGCACAGTGTGACTGCACAAAGCATCACACACCTGGAGCACAGTGTGACTACACAATCATCATGCACATGGAGAAGAGTGTGACTACACAAAGCATCATGCACCTGGAGCAGAGTGTGAATACACAAAGCATCACACACCTGGAGCAGAGTGTGACTACACAAAGCATCACACACCTGGAGCAGAGTGTGACTACACAAAGCTTCACGCACCAGGAGCAAAGTGTGACTACACAAAGCATCACACACCTGCAGCACAGTGTTACTACACAAAGCATCACACACCTGGAGCACAGTGTGACTACACAAAGCATCATACACCTGGAGCAGAGTGTGACTACACAAGGCATCACATACCTGGAGTAGAGTATAAACACACAACGCATCACACACCTGGAGCAAAGTGTGACTACACAAAGCATCACGCACCTGGAGCAGAGTGTGAATACACAAAGCATCACGATCCTGGAGCAGAGTGTGACTACACAAAGCATCATGCACCTGGAGCAGAGTGTGACTACACAAGGCATCACATACCTGGAGTCGAGTATAAACACACAACGCATCACACACCCGGAGCAGAGTGTGACTACACAAAGCATCATGCACCTGGAGCAGAGTGTGACTACACAAACTAGAGATGAGCGGGTTCGGTTCCTCGGAATCCGAACCCGCCCGAACTTCATGTTTTTTTACACGGGTCCGAGCGACTCGGATCTTCCCGCCTTGCTCGGTTAACCCGAGCGCGCCCGAACGTCATCATCACGCTGTCGGATTCTCGCGAGGCTCGGATTCTATCGCGAGACTCGTATTCTATATAAGGAGCCGCGCGTCGCCGCCATTTTTCACACGTGCATTGAGATTCATAGGGAGAGGACGTGGCTGGCGTCCTCTCCGTTTATAGAGATTCGAGAAGAGAGTGAGACAGAGAGAGACACAGTAGTAATTTGGGGAGCATTAGGAGGAGTACTACTCAGGGACGTGCAGTCAGGGGAGGCAGGGGAGGCAGTGCCTCCCCTGCCATTAATAATTAAAATAATATAAAGAAGATACTTATGACACAGCTACTGTGTCATAAGTATCTGCTTTAACATTTATATTATTTTAACTATTTTTGTTGTTTATAAAACTGTTTAAAAAGTATTTTGGAGGCATCGCTTTCGGTGCCTCCCGCTGTCACTGAGAAAGTGCCGGATGCGGGGGGCGGGGCCATGGCATTGGGCAGTAATAGCCCATTGAAAACTGCACATGAAGCGGCACCTCTAGAAGTGCCTCTTAGACAGGGGTGTGCTTTCAGCTCATATGAAAGCACACCCCTGTGACTAGAGCAGATGTGATTGGGCAGTGCTGGACTGCCCGTTCTGCTCATCAGATGCTCGGCGGCAGGGCGAATTGGCCTGGGAAGATGCCGGACACCGCAAACGTCAGCTTACACTTGCGGTGGTCAAGCGTGACCTCCCCCCTGCCATCCCGTGCTGGAGTACATCAGAGGCGGCGGTGGCAGCGGCATTAGCCGTATCAAGAAGAGTAGGGCTGCAGCCGCGGGCCTGACCCTCCCGGGCCGCCCACCGCCGACTGTCACGGCCGCTCTCTTTCCCCGGAGACTTCCGCTGCAGTGCTGCCTTGTAGGGTGGTGTGCGCTCAGCTCCTCTGCTGCTGAGCGCACCCACGTTATATTTACGCGAACTGCAGCACACTAGCACAGAAGCCTGCACCGCCAGCTTTGCCTGCGCCCCCCATGCAGTGTCTCTTCTAGGACTCGGCCAGCCCCAGCTGTCTCCCAGACGGATGAGGATGGAGAAGCTGACAAGAGGATTCGTTGGACGGTGGCCAGGAGCGGGGACAGGTGAGGAGACCATAAACGTGTAAAAAGGTGGACTCGCCTGCTGTAATGTGTAAAATAGGGGGGACTCGCCTGCTGTAATGTGTAAAATGGGGGACTCGCCTGCTGTAATGTGTAAAATAGGGGGGACTCGCCTGCTGTAATGTGTAAAATGGGGGACTCGCCTGCTGTAATGTGTAAAATGGGGGACTCGCCTGCTGTAATGTGTAAAATGGGGGACTCGCCTGCTGTAATGTGTAAAATAGGGGGGACTCGCCTGCTGTAATGTGTAAAATGGGGGACTCGCCTGCTGTAATGTGTAAAATAGGGGGGACTCGCCTGCTGTAATGTGTAAAATGGGGGACTCGCCTGCTGTAATGTGTAAAATGGGGGACTCGCCTGCTGTAATGTGTAAAATGGGGGACTCGCCTGCTGTAATGTGTAAAATAGGGGGGACTCGCCTGCTGTAATGTGTAAAATAGGGGGGACTCGCCTGCTGTAATGTGTAAAATGGGGGACTCGCCTGCTGTAATGTGTAAAATGGGGGACTCGCCTGCTGTAATGTGTAAAATAGGGGGGACTCGCCTGCTGTAATGTGTAAAATGGGGGACTCGCCTGCTGTAATGTGTAAAATGGGGGACTCGCCTGCTGTAATGTGTAAAATGGGGGACTCGCCTGCTGTAATGTGTAAAATAGGGGGGACTCGCCTGCTGTAATGTGTAAAAAGGTGGACTCGCCTGCTGTAATGTGTAAAATGGGGGACTCGCCTGCTGTAATGTGTAAAATAGGGGGGACTCGCCTGCTGTAATGTGTAAAATAGGGGGGACTCGCCTGCTGTAATGTGTAAAAAGGTGGACTCGCCTGCTGTAATGTGTAAAATAGGGGGGACTCGCCTGCTGTAATGTGTAAAATAGGGGGGACTCGCCTGCTGTAATGTGTAAAATAGGGGGGACTCGCCTGCTGTAATGTGTAAAATGGGGGACTCGCCTGCTGTAATGTGTAAAATAGGGGGGACTCGCCTGCTGTAATGTGTAAAATAGGGGGGACTCGCCTGCTGTAATGTGTAAAATAGGGGGGACTCGCCTGCTGTAATGTGTAAAATGGGGGACTCGCCTGCTGTAATGTGTAAAATGGGGGACTCGCCTGCTGTAATGTGTAAAATAGGGGGGACTCGCCTGCTGTAATGTGTAAAATGGGGGACTCGCCTGCTGTAATGTGTAAAATGGGGGACTCGCCTGCTGTAATGTGTAAAATAGGGGGGACTCGCCTGCTGTAATGTGTAAAAAGGTGGACTCGCCTGCTGTAATGTGTAAAATGGGGGACTCGCCTGCTGTAATGTGTAAAATAGGGGGGACTCGCCTGCTGTAATGTGTAAAATAGGGGGGACTCGCCTGCTGTAATGTGTAAAAGGGGGGACTCGCCTGCTGTAATGTGTAAAATAGGGGGGACTCGCCTGCTGTAATGTGTAAAAAGGTGGACTCGCCTGCTGTAATGTGTAAAATAGGGGGGACTCGCCTGCTGTAATGTGTAAAAAGGTGGACTCGCCTGCTGTAATGTGTAAAAAGGTGGACTCGCCTGCTGTAATGTGTAAAATAGGGGGGACTCGCCTGCTGTAATGTGTAAAAAGGTGGACTCGCCTGCTGTAATGTGTAAAAAGGTGGACTCGCCTGCTGTAATGTGTAAAATAGGGGGACTCGCCTGCTGTAATGTGTAAAAAGGTGGGCTCGCCTGCTGTAATGTGTAAAATAGGGGGATTCGCCTGCTGTATTGTGTAAAAAGGTGGGCTCGCCTGCTGTAATGTGTAAAAAGGTGGGCTCGCCTGCTGTAATGTGTAAAATAGGGGGATTCGCCTGCTGTAATGTGTAAAAAGGTGGGCTCGCCTGCTGTAATGTGTAAAAAGGTGGGCTCGCCTGCTGTAATGTGTAAAATAGGGGGATTCGCCTGCTGTAATGTGTAAAAAGGTGGGCTCGCCTGCTGTAATGTGTAAAATAGGGGTATTCGCCTGCTGTAATGTGTAAAAAGGTGGACTCGCCTGCTGTAATGTGTAAAATAGGGGGATTCGCCTGCTGTAATGTGTAAAAAGGTGGGCTCGCCTGCTGTAATGTGTAAAAAGGTGGGCTCGCCTGCTGTAATGTGTAAAATAGGGGGATTCGCCTGCTGTAATGTGTAAAAAGGTGGGCTCGCCTGCTGTAATGTGTAAAAAGGTGGGCTCGCCTGCTGTAATGTGTAAAAAGGTGGGCTCGCCTGCTGTAATGTGTAAAAAGGTGGACTCGCCTGCTGTAATGTGTAAAAAGGTGGACTCGCCTGCTGTAATGTGTAAAATGGGGGACTCGCCTGCTGTAATGTGTAAAATAGGGGGGACTCGCCTGCTGTAATGTGTAAAATAGGGGGATTCGCCTGCTGTAATGTGTAAAAAGGTGGGCTCGCCTGCTGTAATGTGTAAAAAGGTGGACTCGCCTGCTGTAATGTGTAAAATGGGGGACTCGCCTTCTGTAATGCTGTTTCTAGCACATAGCGCTAAAATGTCTAGTTACGGCACCGCTCAGGAAAATGTCTGTGGGCTGCAGCCAGTGCAGCCTTTACTACAGACATTGACCGGCCCCAGTGATGAGGCAGGCATGTAGGCATTTTGGGCCAGATGTACTAAGTCATGAACAGTGATAAAGTGGAGAGTGGTAAAGTACCAGCCAATCAGCCCCTAACTGCCATGTTACAGTATGTGTTTCAAAAATGAGAGTTAGGTGCTGATTTGTTGGTAGTTTGTATCTGTCCATTTTATCACTTTTCAAGACTTTATACATCTGGCCCTGAAGACGTAAAGCTAGTGCGGAGATGTGGAGCCACCCTCCCCTTCCTTCCCAACCCGATCGCAGGCTGTGTTCATCCCCAAATCTGAGAGTCCCAGGACCACGCAGGGAAGAGACGGGTGTGAGCAACCGGAGGAGCGGAACCCATCGCGTCAACTCTGGCTGTCCGAGTTTCCGTCAGTCCTGTGTGAGCATGCTGTCAGTATGGATGGAGCAACAATGGCTGGGACCCAGGAACTGCAAAGAGAAGGTGAAATCATTGTTCAACTTATAACTTATGCTCGCCGAGTCCCTTCCACTGCCATCCTGCCCATTTCTTCCCACCACTACTCTCATCCTGCCCCCCTTCTATAACTCCCTGCCTGACCCCTACTCTGCACTACTGTTACTTCAATCCTGTCCCCAACTTTCCACTACTTCTTCCATCCTACCCTCTGCTCCTTACCACTACTATTCTGTCTGGCCCCTGCTCCCCACTACTTATTCCATCCTACCCTCTGCTCCTTACCACTACTATTCTGTCTGGCCCCTGCTCCCCACTACTTCTTCCATCCTACCCTCTGCTCCTTACCACTACCATTCTGTCTGGCCCCTGCTCCCCACTACTTTTTCCATCCTACCCTCTGCTCCTTACCACTATTATTCTGTCTGGCCCCTGCTCCCCACTACTTCTTCCATCCTACCCTCTGCTCCTTACCACTACTATTCTGTCTGGCCCCTGCTCCCCACTACTTCTTCCATTCTACCCTCTGCTCCTTACCACTACTATTCTGTCTGGCCCCTGCTCCCCACTACTTCTTCCATCCTACCCTCTGCTCCTTACCACTACTATTCTGTCTGGCCCCTGCTCCCCACTACTTTTTCCATCCTACCCTCTGCTCCTTACCACTACTATTCTGTCTGGCCCCTGCTCCCCACTACTACTTCCAGCCTGCCCCCTGCTCTCCACCACACCTACTTCCATGCTGCCCAACACTACTACTCCCAGTCTGCCCCCACTGCTGCCCCCTGCTCCCCACAACTATTAGTCCTAGTCTGCACCCACTGATCCTCACTACTACTACTACTCTAAGCCTGCCCCCGCTCTCCACCATGACTACTCTTATCCTATACCCTGCTCTGCACTTCTACTGCTCCCATCCTGCCCCTGCTTCCCACTATTACACCCACTCTGCCCCAAGCAGTGGCGGAATGTATGGAGCTTGTGCTCCATGCCTTACAGTACAGTACCCATCCTAACTAACGCCCCTGCTTCTGGAACATACTCGTAATACACCCTACTCCTGTCCTCCTGAACATACAGTACCTCCCCTTCCCTGGCCTCAGGGACACACGTTCCCCACCATGCCCACTGGCCCCCTAGACACAGTACCCACCCACAATGGGGGGGGCGGCGGCCATTAGCAGCGGCAGTAGCGGACATTGGCTCAGCAGCAGTAGGCATCATTGGCGGGACTCGACGGACATTATGGCTGCAGTGCCTCACCAGCCATCGACCTCACCGCACGCCACTGGTACTACTACTACTAGTACTTGCTGAAGTGATAGAGAGAGATAGTGTGACTGTATTATCTGACTTGTGGGGGAGACACTGACAGTGGGGAGCAGTTAGAGTCTGAGAGCAGGACTCAGGACTCAGGAGTACATAATATAACGTACAGTGCACACTTTTGCTGCCAGAGTGCCAGCCACACTGCCATTGTTTGTGACCACACTGACCACCAGTATAATATATATTGTGATTGTCTGCTTAGGACTCAGGAGTACTACTTGCAAGTTGCTGATAGTGTGACCAGTGACCTGACCACCAGTTTAATAATCACCACCAGTTTATGAGTTTAATATATATTATATATATATATATAATTGTATATAATATATATATAATATTGTATACCACCTAGCACCTACCCGTGTTTTTTTTTTTTCTTTCTTCTTTATACATACTACTATAGTAGCTTACTGTAGCAGTCTGCGGTGCTGCTGAGCTGACAGTGTCCAGCAGGTCCGTCGTCAGTCATTACATAATAAATATATAATATATATACCTGTCCGGCTGCAGTACTAGTGATATTATATATACATATATATTGATTTCATCTCATTATCATCCAGTCTATATTATCAGCAGACACAGTACGTTAGTCCACGGCTGTAGCTACCTCTGTGTCGGCACTCGGCAGTCCATCCATAATTGTATACCACCTACCCGTGGTTGTTTTTTTTTTCTTTCTTCTTTATACATACTACTATAGTAGCTTACTGTAGCAGTCTGCGGTGCTGCTGAGCTGACAGTGTCCAGCAGGTCCGTCATCAGTCATTACATAATAAATATATAATATATATACCTGTCCGGCTGCAGTACTAGTGATATTATATATACATATATATTGATTTCATCTCATTATCATCCAGTCTATATTATCAGCAGACACAGTACGTTAGTCCACGGCTGTAGCTACCTCTGTGTCGGCACTCGGCAGTCCATCCATAATTGTATACCACCTACCCGTGGTTGTTTTTTTTTTCTTTCTTCTTTATACATACTACTATAGTAGCTTACTGTAGCAGTCTGCGGTGCTGCTGAGCTGACAGTGTCCAGCAGGTCCGTCATCAGTCATTACATAATAAATATATATACCTGTCCGGCTGCAGTACTAGTGATATTATATATACATATATATTGATTTCATCTCATTATCATCCAGTCTATATTATCAGCAGACACAGTACGTTAGTCCACGGCTGTAGCTACCTCTGTGTCGGCACTCGGCAGTCCATCCATAATTGTATACCACCTACCCGTGGTTGTTTTTTTTTTTTTTCTTCTTTATACATACTACTATAGTAGCTTACTGTAGCAGTCTGCGGTGCTGCTGAGCTGACAGTGTCCAGCAGGTCCGTCATCAGTCATTACATAATAAATATATATACCTGTCCGGCTGCAGTACTAGTGATATTATATATACATATATATTGATTTCATCTCATTATCATCCAGTCTATATTAGCAGCAGACACAGTACGGTAGTCCACGGCTGTAGCTACCTCTGTGTCGGCACTCGGCAGTCTATCCATAAGTATACTAGTATCCATCCATCTCCATTGTTTACCTGAGGTGCCTTTTAGTTGTGCCTATTAAAATATGGAGAACAAAAATGTTGAGGTTCCAAAATTAGGGAAAGATCAAGATCCACTTCCACCTCGTGCTGAAGCTGCTGCCACTAGTCATGGCCGAGACGATGAAATGTCAGCAACGTCGTCTGCCAAGGCCGATGCCCAATGTCATAGTACAGAGCATGTAAAATCCAAAACACCAAATATCAGTAAAAAAAGGACTCCAAAATCTAAAATAAAATTGTCGGAGGAGAAGCGTAAACTTGCCAATATGCCATTTACCACACGGAGTGGCAAGGAACGGCTGAGGCCCTGGCCTATGTTCATGGCTAGTGGTTCAGCTTCACATGAGGATGGAAGCACTCAGCCTCTCGCTAGAAAAATGAAAAGACTCAAGCTGGCAAAAGCACCGCAAAGAACTGTGCGTTCTTCGAAATCCCAAATCCACAAGGAGAGTCCAATTGTGCCGGTTGCGATGCCTGACCTTCCCAACACTGGACGTGAAGAGCATGCGCCTTCCACCATTTGCACGCCCCCTGCAAGTGCTGGAAGGAGCACCCGCAGTCCAGTTCCTGATAGTCAGATTGAAGATGTCAGTGTTGAAGTACACCAGGATGAGGAGGATATGGGTGTTGCTGGCGCTGGGGAGGAAATTGACCAGGAGGATTCTGATGGTGAGGTGGTTTGTTTAAGTCAGGCACCCGGGGAGACACCTGTTGTCCGTGGGAGGAATAGGGCCGTTGACATGCCTGGTGAAAATACCAAAAAAATCAGCTCTTCGGTGTGGAAGTATTTCACCAGAAATGCGGACAACATTTGTCAAGCCGTGTGTTGCCTTTGTCAAGCTGTAATAAGTAGGGGTAAGGACGTTAACCACCTCGGAACATCCTCCCTTATACGTCACCTGCAGCGCATTCATAATAAGTCAGTGACAAGTTCAAAAACTTTGGGCGACAGCGGAAGCAGTCCACTGACCAGTAAATCCCTTCCTCTTGTAACCAAGCTCACGCAAACCACCCCACCAACTCCCTCAGTGTCAATTTCCTCCTTCCCCAGGAATGCCAATAGTCCTGCAGGCCATGTCACTGGCAATTCTGACGAGTCCTCTCCTGCCTGGGATTCCTCCGATGCATCCTTGAGTGTAATGCCTACTGCTGCTGGCGCTGCTGTTGTTGCTGCTGGGAGTCGATCGTCATCCCAGAGGGGAAGTCGTAAGCCCACTTGTACTACTTCCAGTAAGCAATTGACTGTCCAACAGTCCTTTGCGAGGAAGATGAAATATCACAGCAGTCATCCTGCTGCAAAGCGGATAACTGAGGCCTTGACAACTATGTTGGTGTTAGACGTGCGTCCGGTATCCGCCGTTAGTTCACAGGGAACAAGACAATTTATTGAGGCAGTGTGCCCCCGTTACCAAATACCATCTAGGTTCCACTTCTCTAGGCAGGCGATACCGAGAATGTACACGGACGTCAGAAAAAGACTCACCAGTGTCCTAAAAAATGCAGTTGTACCCAATGTCCACTTAACCACGGACATGTGGACAAGTGGAGCAGGGCAGGGTCAGGACTATATGACTGTGACAGCTCACTGGGTAGATGTATGGACTCCCGCCGCAAGAACAGCAGCGGCGGCACCAGTAGCAGCATCTCGCAAACGCCAACTCTTTCCTAGGCAGGCTACGCTTTGTATCACCGCTTTCCAGAATATGCACACAGCTGAAAACCTCTTACGGCAACTGAGGAAGATCATCGCGGAATGGCTTACCCCAATTGGACTCTCCTGTGGATTTGTGGCATCGGACAACGCCAGCAATATTGTGTGTGCATTAAATATGGGCAAATTCCAGCACGTCCCATGTTTTGCACATACCTTGAATTTGGTGGTGCAGAATTTTTTAAAAAATGACAGGGGTGTGCAAGAGATGCTGTCGGTGGCCAGAAGAATTGCGGGACACTTTCGGCGTACAGGCACCACGTACAGAAGACTGGAGCACCACCAAAAACAACTGAACCTGCCCTGCCATCATCTGAAGCAAGAAGTGGTAACGAGGTGGAATTCAACCCTCTATATGCTTCAGAGGTTGGAGGAGCAGCAAAAGGCCATTCAAGCCTATACAATTCAGCACGATATAGGAGGTGGAATGCACCTGTCTCAAGCGCAGTGGAGAATGATTTCAACATTGTGCAAGGTTCTGATGCCCTTTGAACTTGCCACACGTGAAGTCAGTTCAGACACTGCCAGCCTGAGTCAGGTCATTCCCCTCATCAGGCTTTTGCAGAAGAAGCTGGAGACATTGAAGGAGGAGCTAACACAGAGCGATTCCGCTAGGCATGTGGGACTTGTGGATGGAGCCCTTAATTCGCTTAACAAGGATTCACGGGTGGTCAATCTGTTGAAATCAGAGCACTACATTTTGGCCACCATGCTCGATCCTAGATTTAAAGCCTACCTTGGATCTCTCTTTCCGGCAGACACAAGTCTGCTGGGGTTCAAAGACCTGCTGGTGAGAAAATTGTCAAGTCAAGCGGAACGCGACCTGTCAACATCTCCTCCTTCACATTCTCCCGCAACTGGGGGTGCGAGGAAAAGGCTCAGAATTCCGAGCCCACCCGCTGGCGGTGATGCAGGGCAGTCTGGAGCGACTGCTGATGCTGACATCTGGTCCGGACTGAAGGACCTGACAACGATTACGGACATGTCGTCTACTGTCACTGCATATGATTCTCTCACCATTGAAAGAATGGTGGAGGATTATATGAGTGACCGCATCCAAGTAGGCACGTCACACAGTCCGTACTTATACTGGCAGGAAAAAGAGGCAATTTGGAGGCCCTTGCACAAACTGGCTTTATTCTACCTAAATTGCCCTCCCACAAGTGTGTACTCCGAAAGAGTGTTTAGTGCCGCCGCTCACCTTGTCAGCAATCGGCGTACGAGGTTACATCCAGAAAATGTGGAGAAGATGATGTTCATTAAAATTAATTATAATCAATTCCTCCGTGGAGACATTGACCAGCAGCAATTGCCTCCACAAAGTACACAGGGAGCTGAGATGGTGGATTCCAGTGGGGACGAATTGATAATCTGTGAGGAGGGGGATGTACACGGTGATATATCGGAGGATGATGATGAGGTGGACATCTTGCCTCTGTAGAGCCAGTTTGTGCAAGGAGAGATTAATTGCTTCTTTTTAGGTGGGGGTCCAAACCAACCCGTCATTTCAGTCACAGTCGTGTGGCAGACCCTGTCACTGAAATGATGGGTTGGTTAAAGTGTGCATGTCCTGTTTATACAACATAAGGGTGGGTGGGAGGGCCCAAGGACAATTCCATCTTGCACCTCTTTTTTCTTTCATTTTTATTTGCGTCATGTGCTGTTTGGGGAGTGTTTTTTGGAAGGGCCATAATGCGTGACACTGCAGTGCCACTCCTAGATGGGCCCGGTGTTTGTGTCGGCCACTAGGGTCGCTTATCTTACTCACACAGCTACCTCATTGCGCCTCTTTTTTTCTTTGCGTCATGTGCTGTTTGGGGAGGGTTTTTTGGAAGGGACATCCTGCGTGACACTGCAGTGCCACTCCTAGATGGGCCCGGTGTTTGTGTCGGCCACTAGGGTCGCTTATCTTACTCACACAGCTACCTCATTGCGCCTCTTTTTTTCTTTGCGTCATGTGCTGTTTGGGGAGGGTTTTTTGGAAGGGACATCCTGCGTGACACTGCAGTGCCACTCCTAGATGGGCCCGGTGTTTGTGTCGGCCACTAGGGTCGCTTATCTTACTCACACAGCTACCTCATTGCGCCTCTTTTTTTCTTTGCGTCATGTGCTGTTTGGGGAGGGTTTTTTGGAAGGGACATCCTGCGTGACACTGCAGTGCCACTCCTAGATGGGCCAGGTGTTTGTGCCGGCCACTAGGGTCGCTTATCTTACTCACACAGCTACCTCATTGCGCCTCTTTTTTTCTTTGCGTCATGTGCTGTTTGGGGAGGGTTTTTTGGAAGGGACATCCTGCGTGACACTGCAGTGCCACTCCTAGATGGGCCCGGTGTTTGTGTCGGCCACTAGGGTCGCTTATCTTACTCACACAGCTACCTCATTGCGCCTCTTTTTTTCTTTGCGCCATGTGCTGTTTGGGGAGGGTTTTTTGGAAGGGACATCCTGCGTGACACTGCAGTGCCACTCCTAGATGGGCCCGGTGTTTGTGTCGGCCACTAGGGTCGCTTATCTTACTCACACAGCTACCTCATTGCGCCTCTTTTTTTCTTTGCGTCATGTGCTGTTTGGGGAGGGTTTTTTGGAAGGGACATCCTACGTGACACTGCAGTGCCACTCCTAGATGGGCCAGGTGTTTGTGTCGGCCACTAGGGTCGCTTAGCTTAGTCATCCTGCGACCTCGGTGCAAATTTTAGGACTAAAAATAATATTGTGAGGTGTGAGGTATTCAGAATAGACTGAAAATGAGTGGAAATTATGGTTTTTGAGGTTAATAATACTTTGGGATCAAAATGACCCCCAAATTCTATGATTTAAGCTGTTTTTTAGAGTTTTTTGAAAAAAACACCCGAATCCAAAACACACCCGAATCCGACAAAAAAAATTCGGTGAGGTTTTGCCAAAACGCGGTCGAACCCAAAACACGGCCGCGGAACCGAACCCAAAACCAAAACACAAAACCCGAAAAATTTCAAGTGCACATCTCTACACAAAGCATCACACACCTGCAGCACAGTGTGACTACACAAAGCATCACACACCTGGAGCACAGTGTGACTACACAAATTATCACACACCTGAAGCAGAGTGTGACTACACAAAGCATCATGCACCTGGAGCAGAGTGTGACTACACAAAGCATCATGCACCTGGAGCAGAGTGTGAATATACACAAAGCATCACACACCTGGAGCAGAGTGTGACTACACAAAGCATCACGCACCTGGAGCAGAGTGTGACTACACAAAGCATCACGCACCTGGAGCAAAGTGTGACTACACAAAGCATCACGCACCTGGAGCAAAGTGTGACTACACAAAGCATCACACACCTGGAGCACAGTGTGACTACACAAAGCATCACACACCTGGAGCACAGTGTGACTACACAATCATCATGCACATGGAGCAGAGTGTGACTACACAAAGCATCATGCACCTGGAACAGAGTGTGAATACACAAAGCATCACACACCTGGAGCAGAGTGTGACTACACAAAGCATCATGCACCTGGAGCAGAGTGTGAATACACAAAGCATCACACACCTGGAGCAAAGTGTGACTACACAAAGCATCACACACCTGGAGCAGATTGTGACTACACAAAGCATCACGCACCAGGAGCAAAGTGTAACTACACAAAGCATCACACACCTGCAGCACAGTGTGACTACACAATCATCATGCACATGGAGCAGAGTATGACTACACAAAGCATCATGCACCTGGAGCAGAGTGTGAATACACAAAGCATCACACACCTGGAGCAGAGTGTGACTGCACAAAGCATCACACACCTGGAGCAGAGTGTGACTGACTACACAAAGCATCACGCACCAGGAGCAAAGTGTGACTACACAAAGCATCACACACCTGCAGCACAGTGTGACTACACAAAGCATCACACACCTGGAGCACAGTGTGACTACACAAAGCATCACACACCTTGAGCACAGTGTGACTACACAAAGCATCATGCACCTGGAGCAGAGTGTGACTACACAAGGCATCACATACCTGAAGCAGAGTGTGACTACACAAAGCATCATGCACCTGGAGCACAGTGTGACTACACAAAGCATCACGATCCTGGAGCACAGTGTGACTACACAAAGCATCACACACCTAGAGCAGAGTGTGACTGCACAAAGCATCATGCACCTGGAGCAGAGTGTGAATACACAAAGCATCACACACCTGGAGCAGAGTGTGACTACACAAAGCATCATGCACCTGGAGCAGAGTGTGACTACACAAAGCATCACACACCTGGAGCACAGTGTGACTACACAAAGCATCACACACCTGGAGCACAGTGTGACTACACAATCATCATGCATATGGAGCAGAGTGTGACTACACAAAGCATCATGCACCTGGAGCAGAGTGTGAATACACAAAGCATCACACACCTAGAGCAGAGTGTGACTACACAAAGCATCATGCACCTGGAGCAGAGTGTGAATACACAAAGCATCACACACCTGGAGCAAAGTGTGACTACACAAAGCATCACACACCTGGAGCAGATTGTGACTACACAAAGCATCACGCACCAGGAGCAAAGTGTGACTACACAAAGCATCACACACCTGCAGCACAGTGTGACTACACAATCATCATGCACATGGAGCAGAGTATGACTACACAAAGCATCATGCACCTGGAGCAGAGTGTGAATACACAAAGCATCACACACCTGGAGCAGAGTGTGACTGCACAAAGCATCACACACCTGGAGCAGAGTGTGACTACACAAAGCATCACGCACCAGGAGCAAAGTGTGACTACACAAAGCATCACACACCTGCAGCACAGTGTGACTACACAAAGCATCACTAACCTGGAGCACAGTGTGACTACACAAAGCATCACACACCTTGAGCACAGTGTGACTACACAAAGCATCATGCACCTGGAGCAGAGTGTGACTACACAAGGCATCACATACCTGGAGTAGAGTATAAACACACAACGCATCACAAACCCAGAGCAGAGTGTGACCACACAAAGCATCACTCACCTGGAGCAGAGTGTGACTACACAAAGCATCACGATCCTGGAGCACAGTGTGACTACACAAAGCATCACACACCTGGAGCAGAGTGTGACTGCACAAAGCATCATGCACCTGGAGCAGAGTGTGAATACACAAAGCATCACACACCTGGAGCAGAGTGTGACTACACAAAGCATCACACACCTGAAGCAGAGTGTGACTACACAATGCATCATGCACCTGGAGCAGAGTGTGACTACACAAAGCATCATGCACCTGGAGCAGAGTGTGAATACACAAAGCATCACACACCTGGAGCAGAGTGTGACTACACAAAGCATCATGCACCTGGAGCAGAGTGTGACTACACAAAGTATCACGCACCTGGAGCAAAGTGTGACTACACAAAGCATCACACACCTGGAGCACAGTGTGACTACACAAAGCATCACACACCTGGAGCACAGTGTGACTACACAATCATCATGCATATGGAGCAGAGTGTGACTACACAAAGCATTATGCACCTGGAGCAGAGTGTGAATACACAAAGCATCACACACCTAGAGCAGAGTGTGACTACACAAAGCATCATGCATCTGGAGAAGAGTGTGAATACACAAAGCATCACACACCTGGAGCAAAGTGTGACTACACAAAGCATCACACACCTGGAGCAGATTGTGACTACACAAAGCATCACGCACCAGGAGCAAAGTGTGACTACACAAAGCATCACACACCTGCAGCACAGTGTGACTACACAATCATCATGCACATGGAGCAGAGTATGACTACACAAAGCATCATGCACCTGGAGCAGAGTGTGAATACACAAAGCATCACACACCTGGAGCAGAGTGTGACTGCACAAAGCATCACACACCTGGAGCAGAGTGTGACTACACAAAGCATCACGCACCAGGAGCAAAGTGTGACTACACAAAGCATCACACACCTGCAGCACAGTGTGACTACACAAAGCATCACACACCTGGAGCACAGTGTGACTACACAAAGCATCACACACCTTGAGCACAGTGTGACTACACAAAGCATCATGCACCTGGAGCAGAGTGTGACTACACAAGGCATCACATACCTGGAGTAGAGTATAAACACACAACGCATCACAAACCCAGAGCAGAGTGTGACCACACAAAGCATCACTCACCTGGGGCAGAGTGTGAATACACAAAGCATCACGATCCTGGAGCACAGTGTGACTACACAAAGCATCACACACCTGGAGCAGAGTGTGACTGCACAAAGCATCATGCACCTGGAGCAGAGTGTGAATACACAAAGCATCACACACCTGGAGCAAAGTGTGACTACACAAAGCATCACACACCTGGAGCACAGTGTGACTACACAAAGCATCACACACCTGGAGCACAGTGTGACTACACAATCATCATGCACATTGAGCAGAGTGTGACTACACAAAGCATCATGCACCTGGAGCAGAGTGTGAATACACAAAGCATCACACACCTGGAGCAGAGTGTGACTACACAAAGCATCACACACCTGGAGCAGAGTGTGACTACACAAAGCATCACGCACCAGGAGCAAAGTGTGACTACACAAAGCATCACACACCTGCAGCACAGTGTGACTACACAAAGCATCACACACCTGGAGCACAGTGAGACTACACAAAGCATCATACACCTGGAGCAGAGTGTGACTACACAAGGCATCACATACCTGGAGTAGAGTATAAACACACAACACATCACACACCTGGAGCAGAGTGTGACTACACAAAGCATCACGCACCTGGAGCAGAGTGTGAATACACAAAGCATCACGATCCTGGAGCAGAGTGTGACTACACAAAGCATCATGCACCTGGAGCAGAGTGTGACTACACAAGGCATCACATACTTGGAGTCGAGTATAAACACACAAAGCATCACACACCTGGAGCAGAGTGTGACTACACAAAGCATCATGCACCTGGAGCAGAGTGTGAATACACAAAGCATCACACACCTGGAGCAGAGTGTGACTACACAAAGCATCACACACCTGCAGCACAGTGTGACTACACAAACCATCACACACCTGGAGCACAGTGTGACTACACAAAGCATCACACACCTGAAGCAGAGTGTGACTACACAAAGCATCATGCACCTGGAGCAGAGTGTGACTACACAAAGCATCATGCACCTGGAGCAGAGTGTGAATATACACAAAGCATCACACACCTGGAGCAGAGTGTGACTACACAAAGCATCACGCACCTGGAGCAGAGTGTGACTACACAAAGCATCACGCACCTGGAGCAAAGTGTGACTACACAAAGCATCACACACCTGGAGCACAGTGTGACTACACAAAGCATCACACACCTGGAGCACAGTGTGACTACACAATCATCATGCACATGGAGCAGAGTGTGACTACACAAAGCATCATGCACCTGGAGCAGAGTGTGAATACACAAAGCATCACACACCTGGAGCAGAGTGTGACTACACAAAGCATCACACACCTGGAGCAGAGTGTGACTACACAAAGCATCACGCACCAGGAGCAAAGTGTGACTACACAAAGCATCACACACCTGCAGCACAGTGTGACTACACAAAGCATCACACACCTGGAGCAGATTGTGACTACACAAAGCATCACGCTCCAGGAGCAAAGTGTGACTACACAAAGCATCACACACCTGCAGCACAGTGTGACTACACAATCATCATGCATATGGAGCAGAGTATGACTACACAAAGCATCATGCACCTGGAGCAGAGTGTGAATACACAAAGCATCACGCACCTGGAGCAGAGTGTGACTGCACAAAGCATCACACACCTGGAGCAGAGTGTGACTACACAAAGCATCACGCACCAGGAGCAAAGTGTGACTACACAAAGCATCACACACCTGCAGCACAGTGTGACTACACAAAGCATCACACACCTGGAGCACAGTGTGACTACACAAAGCATCACACACCTTGAGCACAGTGTGACTACACAAAGCATCATGCACCTGGAGCAGAGTGTGACTACACAAGGCATCACATACCTGGAGTAGAGTATAAACACACAACGCATCACAAACCCAGAGCAGAGTGTGACCACACAAAGCATCACTCACCTGGAGCAGAGTGTGACTACACAAAGCATCACGATCCTGGAGCACAGTGTGACTACACAAAGCATCACACACCTGGATCAGAGTGTGACTGCACAAAGCATCATGCACCTGGAGCAGAGTGTGAATACACAAAGCATCACACACCTGGAGCAGAGTGTGACTACACAAAGCATCACACACCTGAAGCAGAGTGTGACTACACAAAGCATCATGCACCTGGAGCAGAGTGTGACTACACAAAGCATCATGCACCTGGAGCAGAGTGTGAATACACAAAGCATCACACACCTGGAGCAGAGTGTGACTACACAAAGCATCACGCACCTGGAGCAGAGTGTGACTACACAAAGCATCACGCACCTGGAGCAAAGTGTGACTACACAAAGCATCACACACCTGGAGCACAGTGTGACTACACACAGCATCACACACCTGGAGCACAGTGTGACTACACAATCATCATGCACATGGAGCAGAGTGTGACTACACAAAGCATCATGCACCTGGAGCAGAGTATGAATACACAAAGCATCATGCACCTGGAGCAGAGTGTGAATACACAAAGCATCACACACCTGGAGCAAAGTGTGACTACACAAAGCATCACACACCTGGAGCAGATTGTGACTACACAAAGCATCACGCACCAGGAGCAAAGTGTGACTACACAAAGCATCACACACCTGCAGCACAGTGTGACTATACAATCATCATGCACATGGAGCAGAGTATGACTACACAAAGCATCATGCACCTGGAGCAGAGTGTGAATACACAAAGCATCACACACCTGGAGCAGAGTGTGACTGCACAAAGCATCACACACCTGGAGCAGAGTGTGACTACACAAAGCATCACGCACCAGGAGCAAAGTGTGACTACACAAAGCATCACACACCTGCAGCACAGTGTGACTACACAAAGCATCACACACCTGGAGCACAGTGTGACTACACAAAGCATCACACACCTTGAGCACAGTGTGACTACACAAAGCATCATGCACCTGGAGCAGAGTGTGACTACACAAGGCATCACATACCTGGAGTAGAGTATAAACACACAACGCATCACAAACCCAGAGCAGAGTGTGACCACACAAAGCATCACTCACCTGGGGCAGAGTGTGAATACACAAAGCATCACGATCCTGGAGCACAGTGTGACTACACAAAGCATCACACACCTGGAGCAGAGTGTGACTGCACAAAGCATCATGCACCTGGAGCAGAGTGTGAATACACAAAGCATCACACACCTGGAGCAGAGAGTGACTACACAAAGCATCACGCACCAGGAGCAAAGTGTGACTACACAAAGCATCACACACCTGCAGCACAGTGTGACTACACAAAGCATCACACACCTGGAGCACAGTGTGACTACACAAAGCATCATACACCTGGAGCAGAGTGTGACTACACAAAGCATCACGCACCTGGAGCAGAGTGTGAATACACAAAGCATCACGATCCTGGAGCAGAGTGTGACTACACAAAGCCTCATGCACCTGGAGCAGAGTGTGACTACACAAGGCATCACATACCTGGAGTCGAGTATAAACACACAACGCATCACACACCTGGAGCAGAGTGTGACTACACAAAGCATCATGCACCTGGAGCAGAGTGTGAATACACAAAGCATCACACACCTGGAGCAGAGTGTGACTACACAAAGCATCACACACCTGCAGCACAGTGTGACTACACAAAGCATCACACACCTGGAGCACAGTGTGACTACACAAAGCATCACACACCTGAAGCAGAGTGTGACTACACAAAGCATCATGCACCTGGAGCAGAGTGTGACTACACAAAGCATCATGCACCTGGAGCAGAGTGTGAATATACACAAAGCATCACACACCTGGAGCAGAGTGTGACTACACAAAGCATCACGCAGCTGGAGCAGAGTGTGACTACACAAAGCATCACGCACCTGGAGCAAAGTGTGACTACACAAAGCATCACACACCTGGAGCACAGTGTGACTACACAAAGCATCACACACCTGGAGCACAGTGTGACTACACAATCATCATGCACATGGAGCAGAGTGTGACTACACAAAGCATCATGCACCTGGAGCAGAGTGTGAATACACAAAGCATCACACACCTGGAGCAGAGTGTGACTACACAAAGCATCACACACCTGGAGCAGAGTGTGACTACACAAAGCATCACGCACCAGGAGCAAAGTGTGACTACACAAAGCATCACACACCTGCAGCACAGTGTGACTACACAAAGCATCACACACCTGGAGCAGATTGTGACTACACAAAGCATCACGCACCAGGAGCAAAGTGTGACTACACAAAGCATCACACACCTGCAGCACAGTGTGACTACACAATCATCATGCACATGGAGCAGAGTATGACAACACAAAGCATCATGCACCTGGAGCAGAGTGTGAATACACAAAGCATCACACACCTGGAGCAGAGTGTGACTGCACAAAGCATCACACACCTGGAGCAGAGTGTGACTACACAAAGCATCACGCACCAGGAGCAAAGTGTGACTACACAAAGCATCACACACCTGCAGCACAGTGTGACTACACAAAGCATCACACACCTGGAGCACAGTGTGACTACACAAGGCATCACATACCTGGAGTAGAGTATAAACACACAACGCATCACACACCTGGAGCAGAGTGTGACTACACAAAGCATCACGCACCTGGAGCAGAGTGTGAATACACAAAGCATCACGATCCTGGAGCAGAGTGTGACTACACAAAGCATCATGCACCTGGAGCAGAGTGTGACTACACAAGGCATCACATACCTGGAGTCGAGTATAAACACACAACGCATCACACACCTGGAGCAGAGTGTGACTACACAAAGCATCATGCACCTGGAGCAGAGTGTGAATACACAAAGCATCACACACCTGGAGCAGAGTGTGACTACACAAAGCATCACACACCTGCAGCACAGTGTGACTACACAAAGCATCACACACCTGGAGCACAGTGTGACTACACAAAGCATCACACACCTGAAGCAGAGTGTGACTACACAAAGCATCATGCACCTGGAGCAGAGTGTGACTACACAAGGCATCACATACCTGGAGTCGAGTATAAACACACAACGCATCACGCACCTGGAGCAAAGTGTGACTACACAAAGCATCATGCACCTGGAGCAGAGTGTGAATACACAAAGCATCACGATCCTGGAGCACAGTGTGACTACACAATCATCATGCACATGGAGCAGAGTATGACTACACAAAGCATCATGCACCTGGAGCAGAGTGTGAATACACAAAGCATCACACACCTGGAGCAGAGTGTGACTGCACAAAGCATCACACACCTGGAGCAGAGTGTGACTACACAAAGCATCACGCACCAGGAGCAAAGTGTGACTACACAAATCATCACACACCTGCAGCACAGTGTGACTACACAAAGCATCACACACCTGGAGCACAGTGTGACTACACAAAGCATCACACACCTTGAGCACAGTGTGACTACACAAAGCATCATGCACCTGGAGCAGAGTGTGACTACACAAGGCATCACATACCTGGAGTAGAGTATAAAAAACACACAACGCATCACAAACCCAGAGCAGAGTGTGACCACACAAAGCATCACTCACCTGGAGCAGAGTGTGAATACACAAAGCATCACGATCCTGGAGCACAGTGTGACTACACAAAGCATCACACACCTGGAGCAGAGTGTGACTGCACAAAGCATCATGCACCTGGAGCAGAGTGTGAATACACAAAGCATCACACACCTGGAGCAGAGTGTGACTACACAAAGCATCACGCACCTGGAGCAAAGTGTGACTACACAAAGCATCACGCACCTGGAGCAAAGTGTTACTACACAAAGCATCACACACCTGGAGCACAGTGTGACTACACAAAGCATCACACACCTGGAGCACAGTGTGACTACACAATCATCATGCACATGGAGCAGAGTGTGACTACACAAAGCATCATGCACCTGGAGCAGAGTGTGAATACACAAAGCATAACACACCTGGAGCAGAGTGTGACTACACAAAGCATCACACACCTGGAGCAGAGTGTGACTACACAAAGCATCACGCACCAGGAGCAAAGTGTGACTACACAAAGCATCACACACCTGCAGCACAGTGTGACTACACAAAGCATCACACACCTGGAGCACAGTGTGACTACACAAAGCATCATATACCTGGAGCAGAGTGTGACTACACAAGGCATCACATACCTGGAGTAGAGTATAAACACACAACGCATCACACACCTGGAGCAGAGTGTGACTACACAAAGCATCACGCACCTGGAGCAGAGTGTGAATACACAAAGCATCACGATCCTGGAGCAGAGTGTGACTACACAAAGCATCATGCACCTGGAGCAGAGTGTGACTACACAAGGCATCACGTACCTGGAGTCGAGTATAAACACACAACGCATCACACACCTGGAGCAGAGTGTGACTACACAAAGCATCATGCACCTGGAGCAGAGTGTGAATACACAAAGCATCACACACCTGGAGCAGAGTGTGACTACACAAAGCATCACACACCTGCAGCACAGTGTGACTACACAAAGCATCACACACCTGAAGCAGAGTGTGACTACACAAAGCATCATGCACCTGGAGCAGAGTGTGACTACACAAAGCATCATGCACCTGGAGCAGAGTGTGAATATACACAAAGCATCACACACCTGGAGCAGAGTGTGACTACACAAAGCATCACATACCTGGAGTAGAGTATAAAAAACACACACCGCATCACAAACACAGAGCAGAGTGTGACCACACAAAGCATCACTCACCTGGAGCAGAGTGTGAATACACAAAGCATCACGATCCTGGATCACAGTGTGACTACACAAAGCATCACACACCTGGAGCAGAGTGTGACTGCACAAAGCATCATGCACCTGGAGCAGAGTGTGAATACACAAAGCATCACACACCTGGAGCAGAGTGTGACTACACAAAGCATCACACACCTGGAGCAGAGTGTGACTGCACAAAGCATCATGCACCTGGAGCAGAGTGTGACTACACAAGGCATCACATACCTGGAGTCAAGTATAAACACACAACGCATCACACACCTGGAGCAGAGTGTGACTACACAAAGCATCATGCACCTGGAGCAGAGTGTGAATACACAAAGCATCACGATCCTGGAGCACAGTGTGACTACACAAAGCATCACACACCTGGAGCAGAGTGTGACTGCACAAAGCATCATGCACCTGGAGCAGAGTGTGAATACACAAAGCATCACACACCTGGAGCAGAGTGTGACTACACAAAGCATCACGCACCTAGAGCAAAGTGTGACTACACAAAGCATCACGCACCTGGAGCAAAGTGTGACTACACAAAGCATCACACACCTGGAGCACAGTGTGACTACACAAAGCATCACACACCTGGAGCACAGTGTGACTACACAATCATCATGCACATGGAGCAGAGTGTGACTACACAAAGCATCATGCACCTGGAGCAGAGTGTGAATACACAAAGCATCACACACCTGGAGCAGAGTGTGACTACACAAAGCATCACACACCTGGAGCAGAGTGTGACTACACAAAGCATCACGCACCAGGAGCAAAGTGTGACTACACAAAGCATCACACACCTGCAGCACAGTGTGACTACACAAAGCATCACACACCTGGAGCACAGTGTGACTACACAAAGCATCATACACCTGGAGCAGAGTGTGACTACACAAGGCATCACATACCTGGAGTAGAGTATAAACACACAACGCATCACACACCTGGAGCAGAGTGTGACTACACAAAGCATCACGCACCTGGAGCAGAGTGTGAATACACAAAGCATCACGATCCTGGAGCAAAGTGTGACTACACAAAGCATCATGCACCTGGAGCAGAGTGTGACTACACAAGGCATCACATACCTGGAGTCGAGTATAAACACACAACGCATCACACACCTGGAGCAGAGTGTGACTACACAAAGCATCATGCACCTGGAGCAGAGTGTGAATACACAAAGCATCACACACCTGGAGCAGAGTGTGACTACACAAAGCATCACAAACCTGCAGCACAGTGTGACTACACAAAGCATCACACACCTGGAGCACAGTGTGACTACACAAAGCATCACACACCTGAAGCAGAGTGTGACTACACAAAGCATCATGCACCTGGAGCAGAGTGTGACTACACAAAGCATCATGCACCTGGAGCAGAGTGTGAATATACACAAAGCATCACACACCTGGAGCAGAGTGTGACTACACAAAGCATCACATACCTGGAGTAGAGTATAAAAAACACACAACGCATCACAAACACAGAGCAGAGTGTGACCACACAAAGCATCACTCACCTGGAGCAGAGTGTGAATACACAAAGCATCACGATCCTGGATCACAGTGTGACTACACAAAGCATCACACACCTGGAGCAGAGTGTGACTGCACAAAGCATCATGCACCTGGAGCAGAGTGTGAATACACAAAGCATCACACACCTGGAGCAGAGTGTGACTACACAAAGCATCACACACCTGGAGCAGAGTGTGACTGCACAAAGCATCATGCACCTGGAGCAGAGTGTGACTACACAAGGCATCACATACCTGGAGTCGAGTATAAACACACAACGCATCACACACCTGGAGCAGAGTGTGACTACACAAAGCATCATGCACCTGGAGCACAGTGTGACTACACAAAGCATCACACACCTGGAGCACAGTGTGACTACACAATCATCATGCACATGGAGCAGAGTGTGACTACACAAAGCATCATGCACCTGGAGCAGAGTGTGAATACACAAAGCATCACACACCTGGAGCAGAGTGTGACTACACAAAGCATCACACACCTGGAGCAGAGTGTGACTACACAAAGCATCACGCACCAGGAGCAAAGTGTGACTACACAAAGCATCACACACCTGCAGCACAGTGTGACTACACAAAGCATCACACACCTGGAGCACAGTGTGACTACACAAAGCATCATACACCTGGAGCAGAGTGTGACTACACAAGGCATCACATACCTGGAGTAGAGTATAAACACACAACGCATCACACACCTGGAGCAGAGTGTGACTACACAAAGCATCACGCACCTGGAGCAGAGTGTGAATACACAAAGCATCACGATCCTGGAGCAAAGTGTGACTACACAAAGCATCATGCACCTGGAGCAGAGTGTGACTACACAAGGCATCACATACCTGGAGTCGAGTATAAACACACAACGCATCACACACCTGGAGCAGAGTGTGACTACACAAAGCATCATGCACCTGGAGCAGAGTGTGAATACACAAAGCATCACACACCTGGAGCAGAGTGTGACTACACAAAGCATCACACACCTGCAGCACAGTGTGACTACACAAAGCATCACACACCTGGAGCACAGTGTGACTACACAAAGCATCACACACCTGAAGCAGAGTGTGACTACACAAAGCATCATGCACCTGGAGCAGAGTGTGACTACACAAAGCATCATGCACCTGGAGCAGAGTGTGAATATACACAAAGCATCACACACCTGGAGCAGAGTGTGACTACACAAAGCATCACATACCTGGAGTAGAGTATAAAAAACACACAACGCATCACAAACACAGAGCAGAGTGTGACCACACAAAGCATCACTCACCTGGAGCAGAGTGTGAATACACAAAGCATCACGATCCTGGATCACAGTGTGACTACACAAAGCATCACACACCTGGAGCAGAGTGTGACTGCACAAAGCATCATGCACCTGGAGCAGAGTGTGAATACACAAAGCATCACACACCTGGAGCAGAGTGTGACTACACAAAGCATCACACACCTGGAGCAGAGTGTGACTGCACAAAGCATCATGCACCTGGAGCAGAGTGTGACTACACAAGGCATCACATACCTGGAGTCGAGTATAAACACACAACGCATCACACACCTGGAGCAGAGTGTGACTACACAAAGCATCATGCACCTGGAGCAGAGTGTGAATACACAAAGCATCACGATCCTGGAGCACAGTGTGACTACACAAAGCATCACACACCTGGAGCAGAGTGTGACTGCACAAAGCATCATGCACCTGGAGCAGAGTGTGAATACACAAAGCATCACACACCTGGAGCAGAGTGTGACTACACAAAGCATCACGCACCTAGAGCAAAGTGTGACTACACAAAGCATCACGCACCTGGAGCAAAGTGTGACTACACAAAGCATCACACACCTGGAGCACAGTGTGACTACACAAAGCATCACACACCTGGAGCACAGTGTGACTACACAATCATCATGCACATGGAGCAGAGTGTGACTACACAAAGCATCATGCACCTGGAGCAGAGTGTGAATACACAAAGCATCACACACCTGGAGCAGAGTGTGACTACACAAAGCATCACACACCTGGAGCAGAGTGTGACTACACAAAGCATCACGCACCAGGAGCAAAGTGTGACTACACAAAGCATCACACACCTGCAGCACAGTGTGACTACACAAAGCATCACACACCTGGAGCACAGTGTGACTACACAAAGCATCATACACCTGGAGCAGAGTGTGACTACACAAGGCATCACATACCTGGAGTAGAGTATAAACACACAACGCATCACACACCTGGAGCAGAGTGTGACTACACAAAGCATCACGCACCTGGAGCAGAGTGTGAATACACAAAGCATCACGATCCTGGAGCAGAGTGTGACTACACAAAGCATCATGCACCTGGAGCAGAGTGTGACTACACAAGGCATCACATACCTGGAGTCGAGTATAAACACACAACGCATCACACACCTGGAGCAGAGTGTGACTACACAAAGCATCATGCACCTGGAGCAGAGTGTGAATACACAAAGCATCACACACCTGGAGCAGAGTGTGACTACACAAAGCATCACACACCTGCAGCACAGTGTGACTACACAAAGCATCACACACCTGGAGCACAGTGTGACTACACAAAGCATCACACACCTGAAGCAGAGTGTGACTACACAAAGCATCATGCACCTGGAGCAGAGTGTGACTACACAAAGCATCATGCACCTGGAGCAGAGTGTGAATAAACACAAAGCATCACACACCTGGAGCAGAGTGTGACTACACAAAGCATCACGCACCTGGAGCAGAGTGTGACTACACAAAGCATCACGCACCTGGAGCAAAGTGTGACTACACAAAGCATCACACACCTGGAGCACAGTGTGACTACACAAAGCATCACACACCTGGAGCACAGTGTGACTACACAATCATCGTGCACATGGAGCAGAGTGTGACTACACAAAGCATCATGCACCTGGAGTAGAGTGTGAATACACAAAGCATCACACACCTGGAGCAGAGTGTGACTACACAAAGCATCACACACCTGGAGAAGAGTGTGACTACACAAAGCATCACGCACCAGGAGCAAAGTGTGACTACACAAAGCATCACACACCTGCAGCACAGTGTGACTACACAAAGCATCACACACCTGGAGCACAGTGTGACTACACAAAGCATCATACACCTGGAGCAGAGTGTGACTACACAAGGCATCACATACCTGGAGTAGAGTATAAACACACAACGCATCACACACCTGGAGCAGAGTGTGACTACAAAAAGCATCACGCACCTGGAGCAGAGTGTGAATACACAAAGCATCACGATCCTGGAGCAGAGTGTGACTACACAAAGCCTCATGCACCTGGAGCAGAGTGTGACTACACAAGGCATCACATACCTGGAGTCGAGTATAAACACACAACGCATCACACACCTGGAGCAGAGTGTGACTACACAAAGCATCATGCACCTGGAGCAGAGTGTGAATACACAAAGCATCACACACCTGGAGCAGAGTGTGACTACACAAAGCATCACACACCTGCAGCACAGTGTGACTACACAAAGCATCACACACCTGGAGCACAGTGTGACTACACAAAGCATCACACACCTGAAGCAGAGTGTGACTACACAAAGCATCATGCACCTGGAGCAGAGTGTGACTACACAAAGCATCATGCACCTGGAGCAGAGTGTGAATATACACAAAGCATCACACACCTGGAGCAGAGTGTGACTACACAAAGCATCACGCAGCTGGAGCAGAGTGTGACTACACAAAGCATCACGCACCTGGAGCAAAGTGTGACTACACAAAGCATCACACACCTGGAGCACAGTGTGACTACACAAAGCATCACACACCTGGAGCACAGTGTGACTACACAATCATCATGCACATGGAGCAGAGTGTGACTACACAAAGCATCATGCACCTGGAGCAGAGTGTGAATACACAAAGCATCACACACCTGGAGCAGAGTGTGACTACACAAAGCATCACACACCTGGAGCAGAGTGTGACTACACAAAGCATCACGCACCAGGAGCAAAGTGTGACTACACAAAGCATCACACACCTGCAGCACAGTGTGACTACACAAAGCATCACACACCTGGAGCAGATTGTGACTACACAAAGCATCACGCACCAGGAGCAAAGTGTGACTACACAAAGCATCACACACCTGCAGCACAGTGTGACTACACAATCATCATGCACATGGAGCAGAGTATGACAACACAAAGCATCATGCACCTGGAGCAGAGTGTGAATACACAAAGCATCACACACCTGGAGCAGAGTGTGACTGCACAAAGCATCACACACCTGGAGCAGAGTGTGACTACACAAAGCATCACGCACCAGGAGCAAAGTGTGACTACACAAAGCATCACACACCTGGAGCACAGTGTGACTACACAAAGCATCACACACCTGGAGCACAGTGTGACTACACAAGGCATCACATACCTGGAGTAGAGTATAAACACACAACGCATCACACACCTGGAGCAGAGTGTGACTACACAAAGCATCACGCACCTGGAGCAGAGTGTGAATACACAAAGCATCACGATCCTGGAGCAGAGTGTGACTACACAAAGCATCATGCACCTGGAGCAGAGTGTGACTACACAAGGCATCACATACCTGGAGTCGAGTATAAACACACAACGCATCACACACCTGGAGCAGAGTGTGACTACACAAAGCATCATGCACCTGGAGCAGAGTGTGAATACACAAAGCATCACACACCTGGAGCAGAGTGTGACTACACAAAGCATCACACACCTGCAGCACAGTGTGACTACACAAAGCATCACACACCTGGAGCACAGTGTGACTACACAAAGCATCACACACCTGAAGCAGAGTGTGACTACACAAAGCATCATGCACCTGGAGCAGAGTGTGACTACACAAGGCATCACATACCTGGAGTCGAGTATAAACACACAACGCATCACGCACCTGGAGCAAAGTGTGACTACACAAAGCATCACACACCTGGAGCACAGTGTGACTACACAAAGCATCACACACCTGGAGCACAGTGTGACTATACAATCATCATGCACATGGAGCAGAGTGTGACTACACAAAGCATCATGCACCTGGAGCAGAGTGTGAATACACAAAGCATCACACACCTGGAGCAGAGTGTGACTACACAAAGCATCACACACCTGGAGCAGAGTGTGACTACACAAAGCATCACGCACCAGGAGCAAAGTGTGACTACACAAAGCATCACACACCTGCAGCACAGTGTGACTACACAAAGCATCACACACCTCGAGCAGATTGTGACTACACAAAGCATCACGCACCAGGAGCAAAGTGTGACTACACAAAGCATCACACACCTGCAGCACAGTGTGACTACACAATCATCATGCACATGGAGCAGAGTATGACTACACAAAGCATCATGCACCTGGAGCAGAGTGTGAATACACAAAGCATCACACACCTGGAGCAGAGTGTGACTGCACAAAGCATCACACACCTGGAGCAGAGTGTGACTACACAAAGCATCACGCACCAGGAGCAAAGTGTGACTACACAAATCATCACAC
Organism: Pseudophryne corroboree; assembly: GCF_028390025.1. Lineage (NCBI taxonomy): Eukaryota > Metazoa > Chordata > Amphibia > Anura > Myobatrachidae > Pseudophryne > Pseudophryne corroboree. Next base: position 368,875,278 of record NC_086453.1, read on the forward strand.
ACCTGCAGCACAGTGTGACTACACAAAGCATCACACACCTGGAGCACAGTGTGACTACACAAAGCATCACACACCTTGAGCACAGTGTGACTACACAAAGCATCATGCACCTGGAGCAGAGTGTGACTACACAAGGCATCACATACCTGGAGTAGAGTATAAAAAACACACAACGCATCACAAACCCAGAGCAGAGTGTGACCACACAAAGCATCACTCACCTGGAGCAGAGTGTGAATACACAAAGCATCACGATCCTGGAGCAGAGTGTGACTACACAAAGCATCACACACCTGGAGCAGAGTGTGACTGCACAAAGCATCATGTACCTGGAGCAGAGTGTGAATACACAAAGCATCACACACCTGGAGCAGAGTGTGACTACACAAAGCATCACGCACCTGGAGCAAAGTGTGACTACACAAAGCATCACGCACCTGGAGCAAAGTGTTACTACACAAAGCATCACACACCTGGAGCACAGTGTGACTACACAAAGCATCACACACCTGGAGCACAGTGTGACTACACAATCATCATGCACATGGAGCAGAGTGTGACTACACAAAGCATCATGCACCTGGAGCAGAGTGTGAATACACAAAGCATAACACACCTGGAGCAGAGTGTGACTACACAAAGCATCACACACCTGGAGCAGAGTGTGACTACACAAAGCATCACGCACCAGGAGCAAAGTGTGACTACACAAAGCATCACACACCTGCAGCACAGTGTGACTACACAAAGCATCACACACCTGGAGCACAGTGTGACTACACACAGCATCATATACCTGGAGCAGAGTGTGACTACACAAGGCATCACATACCTGGAGTAGAGTATAAACACACAACGCATCACACACCTGGAGCAGAGTGTGACTACACAAAGCATCACGCACCTGGAGCAGAGTGTGAATACACAAAGCATCACGATCCTGGAGCAGAGTGTGACTACACAAAGCATCATGCACCTGGAGCAGAGTGTGACTACACAAGGCATCACATACCTGGAGTCGAGTATAAACACACAACGCATCACACACCTGGAGCAGAGTGTGACTACACAAAGCATCATGCACCTGGAGCAGAGTGTGAATACACAAAGCATCACACACCGGGAGCAGAGTGTGACTACACAAAGCATCACACACCTGCAGCACAGTGTGACTACACAAAGCATCACACACCTGAAGCAGAGTGTGACTACACAAAGCATCATGCACCTGGAGCAGAGTGTGACTACACAAAGCATCATGCACCTGGAGCAGAGTGTGAATATACACAAAGCATCACACACCTGGAGCAGAGTGTGACTACACAAAGCATCACATACCTGGAGAAGAGTATAAAAAACACACAACGCATCACAAACACAGAGCAGAGTGTGACCACACAAAGCATCACTCACCTGGAGCAGAGTGTGAATACACAAAGCATCACGATCCTGGATCACAGTGTGACTACACAAAGCATCACACACCTGGAGCAGAGTGTGACTGCACAAAGCATCATGCACCTGGAGCAGAGTGTGAATACACAAAGCATCACACACCTGGAGCAGAGTGTGACTACACAAAGCATCACACACCTGGAGCAGAGTGTGACTGCACAAAGCATCATGCACCTGGAGCAGAGTGTGACTACACAAGGCATCACATACCTGGAGTCGAGTATAAACACACAACGCATCACACACCTGGAGCAGAGTGTGACTACACAAAGCATCATGCACCTGGAGCAGAGTGTGAATACACAAAGCATCACGATCCTGGAGCACAGTGTGACTACACAAAGCATCACACACCTGGAGCAGAGTGTGACTGCACAAAGCATCATGCACCTGGAGCAGAGTGTGAATACACAAAGCATCACACACCTGGAGCAGAGTGTGACTACACAAAGCATCACGCACCTAGAGCAAAGTGTGACTACACAAAGCATCACGCACCTGGAGCAAAGTGTGACTACACAAAGCATCACACACCTGGAGCACAGTGTGACTACACAAAGCATCACACACCTGGAGCACAGTGTGACTACACAATCATCATGCACATGGAGCAGAGTGTGACTACACAAAGCATCATGCACCTGGAGCAGAGTGTGAATACACAAAGCATCACACACCTGGAGCAGAGTGTGACTACACAAAGCATCACACACCTGGAGCAGAGTGTGACTACACAAAGCATCACGCACCAGGAGCAAAGTGTGACTACACAAAGCATCACACACCTGCAGCACAGTGTGACTACACAAAGCATCACACACCTGGAGCACAGTGTGACTACACAAAGCATCATACACCTGGAGCAGAGTGTGACTACACAAGGCATCACATACCTGGAGTAGAGTATAAACACACAACGCATCACACACCTGGAGCAGAGTGTGACTACACAAAGCATCACGCACCTGGAGCAGAGTGTGAATACACAAAGCATCACGATCCTGGAGCAAAGTGTGACTACACAAAGCATCATGCACCTGGAGCAGAGTGTGACTACACAAGGCATCACATACCTGGAGTCGAGTATAAACACACAACGCATCACACACCTGGAGCAGAGTGTGACTACACAAAGCATCATGCACCTGGAGCAGAGTGTGAATACACAAAGCATCACACACCTGGAGCAGAGTGTGACTACACAAAGCATCACAAACCTGCAGCACAGTGTGACTACACAAAGCATCACACACCTGGAGCACAGTGTGACTACACAAAGCATCACACACCTGAAGCAGAGTGTGACTACACAAAGCATCATGCACCTGGAGCAGAGTGTGACTACACAAAGCATCATGCACCTGGAGCAGAGTGTGAATATACACAAAGCATCACACACCTGGAGCAGAGTGTGACTACACAAAGCATCACATACCTGGAGTAGAGTATAAAAAACACACAACGCATCACAAACACAGAGCAGAGTGTGACCACACAAAGCATCACTCACCTGGAGCAGAGTGTGAATACACAAAGCATCACGATCCTGGATCACAGTGTGACTACACAAAGCATCACACACCTGGAGCAGAGTGTGACTGCACAAAGCATCATGCACCTGGAGCAGAGTGTGAATACACAAAGCATCACACACCTGGAGCAGAGTGTGACTACACAAAGCATCACACACCTGGAGCAGAGTGTGACTGCACAAAGCATCATGCACCTGGAGCAGAGTGTGACTACACAAGGCATCACATACCTGGAGTCGAGTATAAACACACAACGCATCACACACCTGGAGCAGAGTGTGACTACACAAAGCATCATGCACCTGGAGCACAGTGTGACTACACAAAGCATCACACACCTGGAGCACAGTGTGACTACACAATCATCATGCACATGGAGCAGAGTGTGACTACACAAAGCATCATGCACCTGGAGCAGAGTGTGAATACACAAAGCATCACACACCTGGAGCAGAGTGTGACTACACAAAGCATCACACACCTGGAGCAGAGTGTGACTACACAAAGCATCACGCACCAGGAGCAAAGTGTGACTACACAAAGCATCACACACCTGCAGCACAGTGTGACTACACAAAGCATCACACACCTGGAGCACAGTGTGACTACACAAAGCATCATACACCTGGAGCAGAGTGTGACTACACAAGGCATCACATACCTGGAGTAGAGTATAAACACACAACGCATCACACACCTGGAGCAGAGTGTGACTACACAAAGCATCACGCACCTGGAGCAGAGTGTGAATACACAAAGCATCACGATCCTGGAGCAAAGTGTGACTACACAAAGCATCATGCACCTGGAGCAGAGTGTGACTACACAAGGCATCACATACCTGGAGTCGAGTATAAACACACAACGCATCACACACCTGGAGCAGAGTGTGACTACACAAAGCATCATGCACCTGGAGCAGAGTGTGAATACACAAAGCATCACACACCTGGAGCAGAGTGTGACTACACAAAGCATCACACACCTGCAGCACAGTGTGACTACACAAAGCATCACACACCTGGAGCACAGTGTGACTACACAAAGCATCACACACCTGAAGCAGAGTGTGACTACACAAAGCATCATGCACCTGGAGCAGAGTGTGACTACACAAAGCATCTTGCACCTGGAGCAGAGTGTGAATATACACAAAGCATCACACACCTGGAGCAGAGTGTGACTACACAAAGCATCACATACCTGGAGTAGAGTATAAAAAACACACAACGCATCACAAACACAGAGCAGAGTGTGACCACACAAAGCATCACTCACCTGGAGCAGAGTGTGAATACACAAAGCATCACGATCCTGGATCACAGTGTGACTACACAAAGCATCACACACCTGGAGCAGAGTGTGACTGCACAAAGCATCATGCACCTGGAGCAGAGTGTGAATACACAAAGCATCACACACCTGGAGCAGAGTGTGACTACACAAAGCATCACACACCTGGAGCAGAGTGTGACTGCACAAAGCATCATGCACCTGGAGCAGAGTGTGACTACACAAGGCATCACATACCTGGAGTCGAGTATAAACACACAACGCATCACACACCTGGAGCAGAGTGTGACTACACAAAGCATCATGCACCTGGAGCAGAGTGTGAATACACAAAGCATCACGATCCTGGAGCACAGTGTGACTACACAAAGCATCACACACCTGGAGCAGAGTGTGACTGCACAAAGCATCATGCACCTGGAGCAGAGTGTGAATACACAAAGCATCACACACCTGGAGCAGAGTGTGACTACACAAAGCATCACGCACCTAGAGCAAAGTGTGACTACACAAAGCATCACGCACCTGGAGCAAAGTGTGACTACACAAAGCATCACACACCTGGAGCACAGTGTGACTACACAAAGCATCACACACCTGGAGCACAGTGTGACTACACAATCATCATGCACATGGAGCAGAGTGTGACTACACAAAGCATCATGCACCTGGAGCAGAGTGTGAATACACAAAGCATCACACACCTGGAGCAGAGTGTGACTACACAAAGCATCACACACCTGGAGCAGAGTGTGACTACACAAAGCATCACGCACCAGGAGCAAAGTGTGACTACACAAAGCATCACACACCTGCAGCACAGTGTGACTACACAAAGCATCACACACCTGGAGCACAGTGTGACTACACAAAGCATCATACACCTGGAGCAGAGTGTGACTACACAAGGCATCACATACCTGGAGTAGAGTATAAACACACAACGCATCACACACCTGGAGCAGAGTGTGACTACACAAAGCATCACGCACCTGGAGCAGAGTGTGAATACACAAAGCATCACGATCCTGGAGCACAGTGTGACTACACAAAGCATCATGCACCTGGAGCAGAGTGTGACTACACAAGGCATCACATACCTGGAGTCGAGTATAAACACACAACGCATCACACACCTGGAGCAGAGTGTGACTACACAAAGCATCATGCACCTGGAGCAGAGTGTGAATACACAAAGCATCACACACCTGGAGCAGAGTGTGACTACACAAAGCATCACACACCTGCAGCACAGTGTGACTACACAAAGCATCACACACCTGGAGCACAGTGGGATTGCACAAATCATCACACACCTGGAGCAGAGTGTGACTACACAAAGCATCACACACCTGCAGCACAGTGTGACTACACAAAGCATCACACACCTGGAGCACAGTGTGACTACACAAAGCATCACACACCTGAAGCAGAGTGTGACTACACAAAGCATCATGCACCTGGAGCAGAGTGTGACTACACAAAGCATCATGCACCTGGAGCAGAGTGTGAATACACAAAGCATCACACACCTGGAGCAGAGTATGACTACACAAAGCATCACGCACCTGGAGCAGAGTGTGACTACACAAAGCATCACATACCTGAAGTAGAGTATAAACACACAACGCATCACACAAATGGAGCAGAGTGTGACTACACAAAGCATCACGCACCTGGAGCAGAGTGTGAATAAACAAAGCATCACGATCCTGGAGCAGAGTGTGACTACACAAAGCATCATGCACCTGGAGCAGAGTGTGACTACACAAGGCATCACATACCTGGAGTAGAGTATAAACACACAACGCATCTCACACCCGGAGCAGAGTGTGACTACACAAAGCATCATGCACCTGGAGCAGAGTGTGAATACACAAAGCATCACACACCTGGAGCAGAGTGTGACTACACAAAGCATCACACACCTGCAGCACAGTGTGACTACACAAAGCATCACACACCTGGAGCACAGTGTGACTACACAAAGCATCACACACCTGAAGCAGAGTGTGACTACACTAAGCATCATGCACCTGGATCAGAGTGTGACTACACAAAGCATCATGCACCTGGAGCAGAGTGTGAATACACAAAGCATCACACACCTGGAGAAGAGTGTGAATAAACAAAGCATCACGATCCTGGAGCAGAGTGTGACTACACAAAGCATCATGCACCTGGAGCAGAGTGTGACTACACAAGGCATCACATACCTGAAGTAGAGTATAAACACACAACGCATCACACACCCGGAGCAGAGTGTGACTACACAAAGCATCATGCACCTGGAGCAGAGTGTGAATACACAAAGCATCACGCACCTGGAGCAGAGTGTGACTACAAAAAGCATCACATACCTGAAGTAGAGTATAAACACACAACGCATCACACAAATGGAGCAGAGTGTGACTACACAAAGCATCACGCACCTGGAGCAGAGTGTGAATAAACAAAGCATCACGATCCTGGAGCAGAGTGTGACTACACAAAGCATCATGCACCTGGAGCAGAGTGTGACTACACAAGGCATCACATACCTGGAGTAGAGTATAAACACACAACGCATCACACACCCGGAGCAGAGTGTGACTATACAAAGCATCATGCACCTGGAGCAGAGTGTGAATACACAAAGCATCACACACCTGGAGCAGAGTGTGACTACACAAAGCATCACACACCTGCAGCACAGTGTGACTACACAAAGCATCACACACCTGGAGCACAGTGTGACTACACAAAGCATCACACACCTGAAGCAGAGTGTGACTACACTAAGCATCATGCACCTGGATCAGAGTGTGACTACACAAAGCATCATGCACCTGGAGCAGAGTGTGAATACACAAAGCATCACACACCTGGAGAAGAGTGTGAATAAACAAAGCATCACGATCCTGGAGCAGAGTGTGACTACACAAAGCATCATGCACCTGGAGCAGAGTGTGACTACACAAGGCATCACATACCTGAAGTAGAGTATAAACACACAACGCATCACACACCCGGAGCAGAGTGTGACTACACAAAGCATCATGCACCTGGAGCAGAGTGTGAATACACAAAGCATCACACACCTGGAGCAGAGTGTGACTACACAAAGCATCACACACCTGCAGCACAGTGTGACTACACAAAGCATCACACACCTGGAGCACAGTGTGACTACACAAAGCATCACACACCTGAAGCAGAGTGTGACTACACTAAGCATCATGCACCTGGAGCAGAGTGTGACTACACAAAGCATCATGCACCTGGAGCAGAGTGTGAATACACAAAGCATCACACACCTGGAGCAGAGTGTGACTACACAAAGCATCACGCACCTGGTGCATAGTGTGACTACACAAAGCATCATACACCTGGGGCAGAGTGTGACTACACAAGGCATCACATACCTGGAGTAGAGTGTGACTACACAAAGCATCACGCACCTGGTGCATAGTGTGACTACACAAAGCATCATACACCTGGGGCAGAGTGTGACTACACAAGGCATCACATACCTGGAGTAGAGTATAAACACACAACGCATCACACACCCGGAGCAGAGTGTGACTACACAAAGCATCATGCACCTGGAGCAGAGTGTGAATACACAAAGCATCACACACCTGGAGCAGAGTGTGACTACACAAAGCATCACACACCTGCAGCACAGTGTGACTACACAAAGCATCACACACCTGGAGCACAGTGTGACTACACAAAGCATCACACACCTGAAGCAGAGTGTGACTACACTAAGCATCATGCACCTGGATCAGAGTGTGACTACACAAAGCATCATGCACCTGGAGAAGAGTGTGAATAAACAAAGCATCACGATCCTGGAGCAGAGTGTGACTACACAAAGCATCATGCACCTGGAGCAGAGTGTGACTACACAAGGCATCACATACCTGGAGTAGAGTATAAACACACAACGCATCACACACCCGGAGCAGAATGTGACTACACAAAGCATCATGCACCTGGAGCAGAGTGTGAATACACAAAGCATCACACACCTGGAGCAGAGTGTGACTACACAAAGCATCACACACCTGCAGCACAGTGTGACTACACAAAGCATCACACACCTGGAGCACAGTGTGACTACACAAAGCATCACACACCTGAAGCAGAGTGTGACTACACTAAGCATCATGCACCTGGAGCAGAGTGTGACTACACAAAGCATCATGCACCTGGAGCAGAGTGTGAATACACAAAGCATCACACACCTGGAGAAGAGTGTGACTACACAAAGCATCACGCACCTGGAGCAGAGTGTGACTACACAAAGCATCACGCACCTAGAGCAAAATGTGACTACACAAAGCATCACACACCAGGAGCACAGTGTGACTACACAAAGCATC